>NW_027397074.1:17103169-17156809 GCF_003265705.2 Callorhinus ursinus | reverse complement strand
AATTGTTTGTATTTCTTTGGTGTTGGTTGTGATCTCTCCTCTTTCATTCATGATTTTGTTGATTTGGGTCATTTCTCTTTTCTTTTTGATCAGTCTGGCCAGGGGTTTATCAATCTTGTTAATTCTTTCAAAGAACCAGCTCCTAGTTTCGTTGATCTGTTCTACTGTTCTTTTGGTTTCTATTTCATTGATGTCTGCTCTGATCTTTATTATTTCTCTTCTCCTGCTGGGTTTAGGCTTTCTTTGCTGTTCTTTCTCCAGCTCCTTTAGGTGTAGGGTTAGGTTGTGTATTTGAGACCTTTCTTGTTTCTTGAGAAAGGCTTGTATTGCTATATACTTTCCTCTTAGGACTGCCTTTGCTGTATCCCAAAGATTTTGGACAGTTGTGTTTTCATTTTCATTGGTTTCGATGAATTTTTTTAATTCTTCTTTAATTTCCTGGTTGACCCATTCATTCTTTAGTAGGATGCTCTTTAGCCTCCATGTTTTTGAGTTCTTTCCGACTTTCCTCTTGTGATTGAGTTCTAGTTTCAAACCATTGTGGTCTGAAAATATGCAGGGAATGATCCCCATCTTTTGGTACCGGTTGAGACATGATTTGTGACCTAGGATGTGATCAATTCTGGAGAATGTTCCATGGGCACTAGAGAAGAATGTGTATTCCATTCCTTTGGGATGGAATGTTCTGAATATGTCTGTGAAGTCTATTTGGTCCAGTGTGTCATTTAAAGTCTTTATTTCCTTGTTGGTCTTTTGCTTAGATGATCTGTCCATTTCAGTCAGGGGGGTGTTAAAGTCCCCCACTATTATTGTATTGTTGTCGATGTGTTTCTTTGCTTTTGTTATTAATTGCCTTATATAATTGGCTGCTCCCATGTTCGGGGCATAGATATTTACAATTGTTAGATCTTCTTGTTGGATAGAACCTTTAAGTAGGATATAGTGTCCTTCCTCATCTCTTATTACAGTCTTTGTTTTAAAATCTAGTTTGTCTGATATAAGGATTGCCACCCCAGCTTTCTTTTGGTGTCCATTAGCATGATAAATGGTTTTCCACCCCCTCACTTTCAATCTGGGGGTGTCTTTGGGTCTAAAATGAGTCTCTTGCAGACAGCATATGGATGGATCTTGTTTTTTAATCCAATCTGATAGCCTGTGTCTTTTGATTAGGGCATTTAGCCCATTTACATTCAGGGTAACTATTGAAAGGTATGAATTTAGTGCCATTGTATTGCCTGTAAGGTGACTGTTACTGTATGTTGTCTGTGTTCCTTTCTGATCTTTGCTGCTTTTAGGCTCTCTCTTTGCTTAGAGGAACCCTTTCAATATTTCTTGGAGGGCTGGTTTCATGTTTGCAAATTCCTTTAGTTTTTGTTTGTCCTGGAAGCTTTTTATCTCTCCTTCTATTTTCAATGACAGCCTAGCTGGATATAGTATTTTGGCTGCATATTTGTCTCGTTTAGTGCTCTGAAGATATCTTGCCAGTCCTTTCTGGCCTGCCAGGTCTCTGTGGATAGGTCTGTTGCCAATCTAATATTTTTACCATTGTAGGTTACATATCTCTTCTCCCGAGCTGCTTTCGAGATTTTCTCTTTGTCTCTGAGACTCGTAAGTTTTACTATTAGATGTCGGGGTGTTGACCTATTTTTATTGATTTTGAGAGGGGTTCTCTGTGCCTCCTGGATTTTGATGCCTGTTTCCTTCCTCACATTAGGGAAGTTCTCTGCTATTATTTGCTCCAATATACCTTCTGCCCCTCTCTCTCTTTCTTCTTCTTCTGGGATCCCAATTATTCTAATGTTGTTTCATCTTATCGAATCACTTATCTCTCGAATTCTGCCCTCGTGATCCTGTAGTTGTTTCTCTCTCTTTTTCTCAGCCTCTTTACTTTCCACCATTTGGTCTTCTATATCACTGATTCTCTCTTCTGCCTCATTTATCCTAGCAGTTAGTGCCCCCATTTTTGATTGCACGTCATCAATAGCCTTTTTGATTTCGACTTGGTTAGATTTTAGTTCTTTTATTTCTCCAGAAAGGGTTTCTCTAATAACTTCCACGCTTTTTTCAAGCCCAGCTAGTATCTTTAAAGTCATGATTCTGAACTCTAGGTCCGACATCGTACTAATGTCCGTATTGAGTAGGTCCCTGGCTGACGGTACTACCTCTTGTTCTTTTTGCTGAGGTGATTTCTTTCGTCTTGTCATTTTGTCCAGAGGAGAATAGATGAATGAGAGAACAAAATGCTATCAGGTTTACAACGTCCCCAGCAAATATACTGTATACAAATCCGAAAAGACCGGAAACCAGGGGAAAAGAGAGGGAAAGAAAGAGAAAAGAATGAGAAAAGAAAAGAAAAAAAAAAGAAAGAAAAAAGATAAAAACAAAAACAGAACAATACAAAAAAAGCAGAATGTGATCAAATATGATCAGGCTAGTGCATAGATCAGTGCCACACACTAGATTTTGGGCGTATTTTGGTCTGTTAGAAAAAAAGTGCCTCCTAAAATTTTAAAGGAAGAAAGACATATATGTACAAAATAAGGGTTGATACAATGAAGGGATAGAAGATGACTGTAAAGATGAAAATTATAAAAGATTTTATAAAAGGACTTGATAAGAAGTTGTTTGTAAAAGGAAAGAATATTTAAAAAAAAAAAAAAGAAAAAAGGGAGAGAATGTGATCAGGCAGGAGACTAGAACAGAGCCATACACTAGTGATTTAGGGTATATTTTTATCTGTTAGAAGAAACTGTATCTCAAAATTTTAAAGAGAGAACAACTTATATATATAGGCCAAAAATAAGGGTACCTACTATGAAGGGATAAAATATGACTCTAAAAATGAAAAAAAAAATAATAAATGTTTTTTTTTTTTTAAAAAGAGATTGATAAGATGTTGGTTGAAAAAGGGAAAAAGAAAAAGAAAAAAAAAACAGTTAACAAAAATTAACTTCGATGAACTAATGAATCATGGTAAAAAAAAGCCATGAATTCTATGCGCAGTATTCCCCTAGCGCTGGGGTTCTCCCGTTCTCCTTGATCGGTAAACTTGGTCTTGGCTTGCTGGCTGTTCGTGCTGATCTTCTGGGGGAGGGGCCTGTTGCTGTGGTTTCCAAATGTCTTTGCCGGAGGCTGAATTGCCCCGCCCTTGTCGGTCCGGGCTAAGCAAGCTGCTGGGTTTGATCTCAGGAGCTTTTGTTCCCTGCAAGCTCTCGGTACAGCCTTGGAGGACCAGGGCAAAAATGGTGGCCTACCAATCTCCACCCGGAGGAGCTGAGAACTCGGGGCCCCGCTCCTCAGTGCGCCCCCAGAGAAAAGCAGTCACTCCCTTGTCCCAGTCTCCGGCTGCACTCCGTGCTCACCCGGCCTGTGACCGAGCGTTTGTATCTCTGGCACCTGACCCCGTGTGGAGTCTCCAAACCCAGCAGATCCCTGCGGTGCGTTCCCGCGCCGCACCTCCCCGGGAAGGAAGGGGAGTCTCCCCGGATCTGACCCCTGTTGGGTCCCTGCTGCAGGAGCCGTGCCCCGACTGGGCCGCGGGTCACAGTTTATGGCCACCCCAAGCTGAGAGCCCGCGCCTCAGCTCCGTTTCTGCAACCGGCTTCCCCGCTCCGATACCTGGGAGCTCTGGCGCACTCAGGCTCCCCCGGTCTTTCTGTGACCCCAAGGGTCCTGCGACCCCACTGTCCCGCGAAGATTCCACCCCCCGCTTAGCCACTGGACCGACGTCCCTCAGCGGAGCCGACTTCTAAAAGGTCCGATTTTGTGCTCCGCGGCTCTAGCACTTGCCAGAAGCGGCCGACAGACGCCCCCTCCCCGGCCGTCTATCCTCCCGAATATCGCCTCGGATTCACTTCTCCGCACGTCCTACCTTCCAGTAAGTGGTCGCTTCTCTGTTCAGAGAGTTGTTGCTACTCTCCTCTTCGGTCTCCTGTTGAGTTCGTAGGTGTTCAGAATGGTTTGATCCCTATTCAGCTGAATTCCTGAGACCAGACGAAATCTAGGTCTCCTACTCCTCCACCATCTTGCTCCGCCCCCTCATGGTCATTTTTTTAAATGCCAAACCCAAACTTGTGGTTTTTTTTCTCCAGTCTCATTACCTTGGTAAAATATTTTGTCTTTAAATGGAAGGTAAGCAGTCACATCAATAGTCAATACTTACTAAGCCCTTGTATGTGCCAGATACTTTCACTAAATGACTTCAACTACAATCTTATGAGGCAGAAATTATCATTACTACTCTGTGATAGGAAACTGAGATGCACAGAGGTTAAGCAGTTTGCCAACTTTCCATAGCTAGTAAAAAACAGAGATGGAATCCGAACTTGGGCAGCTGGAACCCAAAGTTCTTGCTAACTTAGCAGTAAGGCATGTGTCTCAGAAGTTATACTTCTAGTCAATGGGCTAGAGCTACTAGAAAAATGTCTGACAAACTCATCTTTTCCAAGGTATAAATGGCTGTGGTAATTTTGCATTCTGACAGGGAATTAAGCTAGAAATGTCTATTGTGAATTTCTACAGTGAATATCAACAGCTTGAAAATTGTATGGTGTAATTTTAGGCAAAAGGGGCAGTGAGAAAGAAAGATTTTTTATGTAAAAAGGGCAAAAAAAGAAAGAAAGAAAAAGAAATTTTTTTTTTCAGTTGTGGAAGGCAAGAAGGGAGGAAGTTTAATGAAATAATCAATGGGCATTTAATTGTTATTGACTTTTCTGCATGGACTTAATGGGCCTTCAAATAAAGTGTATGAAAAATTAACAAAGAAATACTTGCATTTTCTCTTTTCTTCTACAGCTATGCTACAGTTCCCAGCCTCCCCTGCTGTTAGATGTGTCCATGTGACTGAGATCAAGGCAATGGAATGTGAGCTAAAATTACTTCTAAGCCTAACCTGTATAAATATTTCATATTTTTGCCTCATTTTCCCCCCTTCCCTATCCACTTGAATTGCAGATGATACCTAAAGACGCTTTGGGAGTCATCAGGTAAAGACCGAAGAGCCTTTGTCAGCTTGGTTTCTTGAGTACCACAAGAAGGCAGCCCCATGAATGTATTTATTCATTTAGTACTTCTATTAAAAGTAAAGTTTACCGAAAGCAATCTACAGATTCAGTGCAATGTCTATCAAAATACCAACAGTGTTTTTTACAGAATAAAAACAAAGAATCCTAAAATTTGTATTCAACCACAAAAAACCCCAAATACACAAAGCAATCTTGAGAAAGAACAAAGCTGGAAGTATCACAATCCCAGATTTCAAGATATGCTATAAAGCTATAGTAATCAAAACAGTACAGTGCTGGCACAAAAATAGACCCATCAATGGAAAAGAATAGAGGGCCCAGAAATAAACCTATACTTATATGGTCAGTTAATCTATGACAAAGGAGGCAAGAACATACAATGCAAAAAAGACAATCTTTTGAATAAATGGTGCTGGGAAAAATGGACAGCTATGTACAAAAGAATGAAACTGGACTAATTTCTTAAACCATACATAAAAATAAACTCCAAATGGATTAAGGACCTAAATGTGAGACCTTAAAATGTAAAACTCCTTAAAGAAAACATAGGCAGTAGTCTCTTGGACATCAGCCTTACCAACATTTTTCTAGACATGTCTCCTCAGGCAAGGGTAAAAGAGCAAAACAAACAAATGAAAAGCAAAACAAAACAAACAAAAAACCTGTTGGGACTACACCAAAATAAAAAGTTTTTGCGCAACAGAGGAAACCATCAACAAAACAAAAAGGCAATCTACTGAATGGGAGAAGATATTTGCAAATAATATATACAATAAGGGGTTAATATCCAAAATATAAAGAACTTATACAACTCAATGCCAAAAATTAAAAAATAAAAAATGAATCCAATTAAATAGTAGGTAAACTGAAAGACATACAGATGGCCAATGGACACATGAAAAAATCTTCAACATCACTAATCATCAAGGAAATGCAAATCAGAACCACAATGAGATATCGCCCCATACCAGTCAGAATGGCTAGATGAAAAAGACAGGAAATAACAAATGTTGATGAGGATATGGAGAAAAGGGAACCTTTGTGCATTGTTAGTGGGAATGTGAATTAATGCAGCCACTGGGGAAAACAGCATATAAATTCCTGAAAAAATTAAAAATAGAAATACCACCCAATCCAATAATTCCATTACTGGCTATTTACCCAAAGACAAGGACTACACTAATTCAAAAAGCTATGTGCACCCGATGTTCGTTACAGCATTATATACGGTAGCCAAGATATTGAAGCAACATAGTGTCCATCGATAGCTGAATGGATAAGAAGTTATGACATGTATAACAATGGAATATTACTCACCCCTAAAAAAGAATGAGATTTTGTCATTTGTGACAACATGGATGGACAGAGTGTTATGCTAAGTGCAATAAATCTGAAGAGAAAAACAAATACCACATGATTTCATTTATATGTATGATTTAAAAAAACAAATGAACAACAACAAAAACAAGCAAAAAACAGAAATAGAATAATAAATACAGAGAACAAATTGGTGGTGGCCAGACGGGGAGGGAGAAGGAGGGATGGGTGAAATATGTGAGGAGGATTAAGAGGTACACACTTCCAGTTTTAAATTAAGTCATGGGGATGAAAAGTACAGAATAAGAAATACAGTCAATAATATTGTAATAACTATATGGTGACAGATGGTAACTATACTTATTGTGGTGAGCACTGCATAATACAGAGAATTGCCGAATCACTATGTTGTACACCTGAAACTAAAGTGACATTTTATGTCAGTTATACTTAAATAAAAATAGAAAAGAAGACACTTTTATGGTTTATTAAAAAGTAAACTTCTATTAAATTTACATAATTTCTGGAGTCTAATTGTTATGACAGCCCAACATTCTATATAGTATGGCACTGAGTCAGCTCAGTTATTATTATTTTTTTTTAAGTCAGCTCAATTATAAGAAAACCTAGAGGTAAACTTTTTATTCCTCCTCTTTTACCAATAAAATGTCAGACCTAAGTTTTAAGTGATTATAACTGTCATAGTTTCTTCTGGAAAAGGAGTTTCCAGACTTAAGCTTATTACATTGTAGTAAGAACCATAGACTTTTGTGAGTGTGTCTATTTTTACCATTTACTATATTTCTTTAAACAATTTGAGAGAATAATCTTATAAAAGCATCTTATAGAATAAGCTACGGGTTAAATAAAACATAGTATGTAAACAAAAGCTCATGGTTATTATTCTTGCTAGTATATTTATCAGTCATGAAGAATGTGAACCTTTAATAATTGTAATAGCTAACACTTGTGGAGCATTTATTGCATACCGGTTACTATTGGAAGCATTTTTACATATACTGAGCCATTTAATTCTCATAATAACTATGAGATATTGCAAAGACTTTTGACATCAACCACCTAAAATGGTGAGAGACATCACAGATGAAGGGTACAGCCCTCCCCAACATTGCCCTCCCTTCAGACACCAGTCCCAGGGTCCCTAGCCCATTCTTACATCTGACCAACTACAAATTCAGAGATTCCTACTACCTCCTCAAGTTCAATAATTTGCAAGAATATGAGGAATACAATAGCAAGAGACAAGATCCTAGAGGATATCTGATTCCTAGTCAGTCAATTAGACATTTGGTTGGGGCATAAAATATAGCTATGCCAGGCAACAATACAAACATGAAGCATGATGATTAAGGCATGATGCTATCTGTCGCCTCTTGAAGAACAAGAACTATAAGCTCTCACAAACATGCTCATTTCATGTAAATTTCCAAATGTATAACTATACAGTTATATAAAAAATGCAGGAACTATAGGAGAATTTAAAAAAAATATGAGGGAAATGACATCACCAAGATGGCAACATAGGTCGTTCCTGACTTTGCTCCCCATCAGAAGAACTATTCATGCACAACACACCACTAAGAGAACCCTAGAACATAGAGGTGAGGAAGAAGCACCCCCCTGCACCACCAAGACTGAGACAAACTGCATTAGAAGGATAAGAGGAAGAGCTACAGGCTGATTCGACTGCCTCTCCTCCAGGCAAGAAGAGTACCAAGCACGGGTCTCCCCTGAGCCTATGGTTTCTCCAGTGGAGAAGGAGAGCATAGGATAGATATTCAGCTCCTGGCCCCCACATTGTGGGGTGCTTCTTGGGAACACCCACTCTGGTCTCACCCCATGGGGACTGCAGGAAAATCCGTGGGACTTGACCATAGGGCATGTGGTTGGGATGGAGAAGTGGGGGAGGGACTTGCAACAACCAGCACTCAGATTTTGGCAGACTGGGTTCCTACCTGCAGTGCCCAAGTAGGATTCCCAACCAGCAGCTTCTCATCTGCAGAGCCAAGATGATGGTGCAATCTGACCAGGAAACATGGTGGGGAGCAAGTTTGCCTGAGTTGGGTCTTCAGACAAAGAACTTTGCCAGCCCCGGAGCCTTGTCAGCCGTTCCCCTGCCCAGGCAGGGCTGCCGAGTTATAGTTTGGCCCACTGCTGAGGGTAGTTTCTGGCCCCTCCTGACCAGAAAGCCTGGTGGGGAACAGCTGAAAGCTGCATAGTCAGGCAGTGCTTGAGCAGAGGGTGTGGCAAGCAGAGCTGATCATCCACAGAGCAAATTCAGTGGCATCAAGTGTCCAGAGAATGTGAGGACTGGGTCAGCTTGAGTCAAGACCACAATCCAAAAGCCCTGCTGGGCTTGGAAGCCTCTCTGGCCTCAACTTGGCTGGGGAGCGGAAGCCTAGCCTGGCCTGCAACTGAGTAGCTTCCAGCCTCTCCTGACCAGAAAACCTGACTGGAAACACCTGGGAGGGTGCTCCGGGCTGGCCTTCAAGTCCTGATCCCAACAAAAAACTGTCAGATCTCATCAACAGATCAGTAAATTGCAGGATACAAAATTAGCATACCAAAATCAGCTGTGTTTCTATCCACCAACAATGAATTATCTGAAAAAGAAATAAATGATCACATTTGTAGTAGCATTAAGAACAATAGAATACTTAGAATTTAATACTTAGAATAAAAAAAGAAATACTTGGGATAAATTTAACTAAGCAGGTGAAAGATCTCTCTACTGAAAACCATAGACATTGATGAAAGAAATCGAAGAAAACACAAATAAATGGAAAGGTGTTCATGGATTAGAAGAATTCATATTGTTAAAATGTCCATATTACACAAAGACTTCTACAGATTCAATTCAATTTTATCAAGATTTTAATGGCCTTTTTTAACAGCGGGAGAAAAAAAGTCCTAAAATTTACATGGATCCACAAAAGACCCTGAATAGCCAAAGCAAGTGTGAGAAAGAAGAAATCAGGAGGAATCACATGTACTGATTTCAAGCTATATTATACTGCTATAGTAATCAAAACAGTTTGGTAATGGCATAAAAACAGACACATAGATTGACGGCACAGAGTCAAAAGTTCAGAAACTAAACCATGGTCAGCTAATGGTCAGCTAATATTTGACAAGGGAGCCTAGAACATCCAATGGAGAAAAGACATCTCTTCAATACACGGTGCTGGGAATATTGGATAGTCTCATGTAAAAGAATGAAACTATTCCCCTATCTTAAACCATTCACAAAAATTTAATTCAAAATGGATTAAAAACTTCAATGTAAGACTGGAAGAGTATAAAGCTTTTAAAAGGAAACAGGAAAAAAGCTCCTTGACTTGAATTTTGGCAATGATTTTTTGGATATGACTCCTCAGCCACAAGCAACAAAATAAAATATAAACAAGTGGGGATAAGTGAAACTAGAAAGCTTCTGCACAGCAAATGAAACCATCAACAAAATAAAAAGACAACCTATGGAATGGGAAAAAAAAATATTTACAAGCCATGTACCTAATAAGGGGTTAATATAGAAAATAGAAATAGAACTCATAGAACTCGATAGCAAAAAACAAAAAAATTAATCCAACTAAAAATATGCAAAGGACCCCATTAGACATTGTTCCACAGATGATATACTAATGGCCAAGAGGCACAGGAAAAGATGTTCAACATCACTAATCACTAGGGAAATGCAAATCAAAAGCATAACGAGATACCACCTCATATGTGGTAGAATGGCCATCATCAAATGCCAAGAGATAACAAAGCTGGTGTGGATATGGAGGAAAGGAAACCCTTGTGCACTATTTTTTGGATTGTAAATTGGTACAGACACTGTGGAAAACAGGAGGGAGATTCCTCAAAAAGTTAAAAATAGAACTACCATATGATACAGCAATTCCAATTCTGGGAATATATCTGAAGGAAGTGAAAACACTATGTCAAAGAGATATCTGTACCACCATGTTTATTACAGCATTACTTACAGAGTAGCCAAGACATGGAAATAACCCAAGTGCCCATCGGTGGATGAATGAATGAAGAAAATGTGATATATATACATATATATATATATACACATACATATACATATATATATATATCTCAGAATACCATTCAGTCATGAAAGAAGGGAAATCTTGCCACTTGTAACAGCATGGAAGCACCTAGAAGGTATTATGCTAAGTGTAATAATTTAGACAAAGACAAATACTGTATGATCTCATTTTCATGTGGAATCTTTAAAAAAAAATAGAAAGAAAAAGAAAAGCCAAACTCATAAAAAAAAAAAGAGATCAGACTAGTGGTTCCCAGATGTCAGAGGTGGGAGGATGAGGAATTAGATGGGCAAAAGGTACCAGTTTTCAGTTATAAGGTAAAGACATACTAGGGATCTAATGTACCACAGGATGACTATATTTACCCCTGCTATATGATGTACATGGAAGTTGAGAGAGTAAATCCTAAGAGTTCTCATCATAAGGAAAGACCACTTTTTATATATATATATATCTACACAAGATGATGAATGTTGACTAAACTTATTGTGGTAATCATTTCATAATATATGTAAGTTAAATCATCATGTTGTACTCCGTAAGCTTATATGCTACTATAAGTCATTTATATCTCAATAAAACTGGAATAAACAAACAAAAATAAAATAAAAATAAAAATTTATAAGGGAAAAACAACACACCAACATCTTTTCATCTTAAGTTACCATATAATAAGAATAATAATTGGCAGAAGAAAAAAGAGTTGAATAAATTATAACACATTATTGTCAAAAATTGTAATATATTTTAGTCCTTGATAAAACTCACTGGAATGCAATTAGGTAGTGTAAAAACAAACCGACAGTAATATATGTGTGCTTTAATCCCCATTTCCAAGAACTGAATTTATACAGGTAATAAGAAAAAAACTACATTTATGAAAATACTCATTGAAACCTCATTTATATTAGTAAAAAGCTGGGGGAGAGTCTAAATAACAGTAAGATGGGGGATGGTTGTATAAGTTATGGTATATTCACTCCATGCAATTTTCTGTGTAATTTAAAGCGCTGATTAAGAAACAACGTAGCATGAAAGAGTTTTAACAGTAGGTCAAAAAGAAAAAAAGTAGGATACAAGATCACGAGTTATGCCATTATTCTAGAGCTTGACAACCTTAGTATAGCCAAGTAATGTTTTTATCATTCTTGTGGGTCTAGATAAATAGATTGTGACTATTGTCTTTTAACCTGCTGGTCGGCTATCATTGCTATGATCTTTCCTGCTATCTATCTGCACATCTTTATTGAGGAAACATGAGTAACACTGGCAAATTTGAATTAGCTAACTCTATGAAAATATTTAAATGCCCCTCTCTCTAAAATCTTGATTAATGACTGGTCCCTCAAACTGGCGCCTGAGCTCATTGCTTCTTAATGACACTAGTCCCCAGCACAAGATCCCACATCAAGACCCAAGTGGACGAGGTATTCTCATGGTCCCTAACACTCAATCTTTGAGAATTTTTCTCCCTGTCACAGCCGGTTATTGAATTCTAATGCAAATGCCACCCCCACAACCTCAGCAGGCGGATTAAATCCCCACTGGTCAGGGTTCAGGATGCATTTGCTTCTTTGAATTTGACACAATGATTGTGAAAACTCAACTCTGACAAGATTGGCATGTGAGGAAAATTGATGAGGGCAGAATGTCTAAGAAACAGAAGGAGAAAAGGCATGCCCACGGTGGGTAGTCTCATGCTTCAAGGACATGCCAGAACTCAGTCCAAAGCACTGAAACATCTCTCTCAGTAGTGACAGAACCAACCCCTCACTGCCATCAAGGTGGGACAGCTTAATTTGAAACAAAGAAACCAAGGCTGGTGTTGTAATTCAAAAGTACGACCTTGCAAGGAGAAACATGGGATATGGACCCAAAAGACACCTTTTCCTGTGTAACAAGGATGCCAAATAGTCTCATTTATCAGCTAGAGTTTATTGATAATAAATTCCTTGGGGCGCCTGGGTGGCTCAGTCGGTTAAGTGTCTGACTCTTGATTTCAGCTCAGGTCATGATCTCAGGGTTGTGATTGAGCCCCGCATCAGGCTCTGCACTGGGCATGGAGCTTGCTTAAGTTTCTCTCTCTCTCCCTCTGCCCCCACCCCTACCACTCTTTCTCTCTAAAAATAAAGAAAGAAATCTTAAAGAAAAAAGCTGACTAAAGGGTTGCTGGCTATCAGATATGAAAGAGAAGGGGCTGCATATCAAAGACGTATGAAACAGTCATGCCTTAATAATACAGCAGCTAGTTAAAATGAATAGCAACAAACCTGGAGTGCCTATCCTCTTAATGAAATGAAATTTCTCTGGAGAGTTTGCCAAAAGCTAGAAGTTTGCCTCGTACAAAACTGCTTTTCTAAAACTGAGATCTCAAGAGACAACTTCACCTTTCTCTGAAATCAGATTTTTTAAAAAATTTTTTGTTATGTTAATCACCATACAATACATCGTTAGTTTTTGATGTAGTGTTCCATGATTCATTGTTTGCGTATAACACCCAGTGCTCCATGCAATACGAGCCCTCCTTAATACCCATCACCAGGCTAACCCATCCCCCCACCCCCCTCCCCTCTAGAACCCTCAGTTTGTTTCTCAGAGTCCATCATCTCTCATGGTTCGTCTCCCCCTCTGAATCCCCCCCTTCATTCTTCCCCTCCTGCTATCTTCTTCTTCTTTTTTTAACATATATTGTATTATTTGTTTCAGAGGTACAGATCTGCGATTCAACAGTCTTGCACAATTCACAGCGCTCACCATAGCACACACCCTCCCCAATGTCTATCACCCAGCCACCCCATCCCTCCCACCCCCCACCACTCCTGCAACTCTCAGTTTGTTTCCTGAGATTAAGAATTCCTCATATCCGTGAGGTCATATGATACATGTCTTTCTCTGATTGACTTATTTCGCTCAGCATAACACCCTCCAGTTCCTCAAAAAGTTGAAAACAGAGCTACCATACGATCTAGCAATTGCACTACTGGGTATTTACCCCAAAGATACAAATGTAGGGATCCGAAGGGGTACATGCACCCCAATGTTTATAGCAGCAACGTCCACAATAGCCAAGCTGTGGAAAGAGCCAAGATGTCCATCGACAGATAAATGGATAAAGAAGAAGTGGTATATATATACAATGGAATATTATGCAGCCATCAAAAGGAATGAGATCTTGCCATTTGCAACGATGTGGATGAAATCAGATTTTTTGTCCACCTTCTGGACATGCACTGATTGTTGACAACAGCAGTAGGGATCTAACTACAACTATATATCTATGTAAATATGTCATCAGGCCATATGTCATTATTCTCTCTCCTATGCATATCCATCACATTTTAAATTATTCAGTAGCAACAGATTTTGCACTAGTGTAGTCACAAAACTCCAGTCTCAAAGTCAAGATATGCTTAACATGAGTGACACTCGGTAAATTTAAAAAGATTCTCTGAAACCCATTGAAAAGAGATGGTTTTTTTCTGAACACAGCAGCATCCTTCTTTGAAGGAACTAACCAAACAGGCAATTATCTTTAATTAACCAGACAGTAATTTCTATCTTATACTGCTTCATGAAATAGACCAAACGTGGTTTTGGGAACAAGACGGAGACCTAGGTACTAATACAAGCTCTCCCATTTTGCACAGAGGGCCATTCACTTCTTTAGCACCGAATATTATTTACCCTAACACATGGTTTGCTTTTTTATTTTGTTTGTTTTCTCTCTCCACTAAAATGTAAGCTCCATAAGAACAGAGCTTTTTGTCTGTTTCCATATTTCTATATCTATGTCTTGCATCTAGTGACTACTTTATACCTATTAGTTGAATGAGTAAGTCACTCTCCAGAAAATTTCCACCTTGCCCTACCACACGTAGAGAGCAGTAGGAACATTACGTAGGCGGAAGTAGAAATCTGCACCCAAATGATATTAGTAATACGACCCTCGACAGAATCAAACATAATCCCTGAATTTATAGAGGTTATAGGATAAGCACTTTTACAAATCAATGTGGAATTTAAAAGAATGTTTTCACACTTTATGCATGTCTGTAAATTTCATGTCTTTAAGGAAATACATCATGACCCATGGATAATTTAAAAATTAAAATAACAAAAAAGCAACCTCTTAAGTTTGACAAGTATTTTATCAATTAATCAAGAAGGTTCATTTTTTTTTTCACATTTACCCTTTGGTTGAAGCTATAGGCTTTAATTTTGAAATTATAATCTGTTTAATAAATTGCATCAAACTTAGCACACCTGTACTCAGTAAAATAACATTGCCTCAAATCAATCAGAAAGCTGAGAATCTTCTTCAAATTCTGCATTCATTATATTACTCAAAAATTATTTATTGAGCACCTAGTATGTTCCCAGTATGAGTCTCAGAAACAAACAACAAAATGTATTGAACAAAGGAGGAAAAAATCCTTCTCCCATAAAATGTCTCCTTTCAAAATTTTATTTCTTTTAAGATGAAATTTTAAAATGTATAAACAAAAACATAAAGTAAATACATAATAGAATAGTATGGTATTAATTGTAAGAAACAATTCAAAGTGAATGGTTTGAATAGTAAAGTAGATATTCTTTTTTTTTTTTTTTGAGAGAGAGAGAGAGAGAGCACGCATGCATGCACACACATGGTGGGGGGAGGGACAGAGGGGGAGAGAGAGAGAGAGAAGAAGCCCAGGCAGGCTCCATGCCCAGCAAGGAGTCCGACATGGGGCTTGATCCCACAACCCTGAGGTCATGACCCAAGCCAAAGTCAAGAGTCAGAAGCTTAACTGAACCACCCAGGTACCGTGTAAAGCAGATATTCTTTTTAGATTGGATAAGAAAGGCCTCTCTGAGGAGGAGTTGTTTTTTAAAACACCTGAATGAAAAAAGGGAAGGAGTTATGAGAGTAGCTGAGGAGAGACCATTCTCATCAGAGAAGACAGCAAATGCAAAGGCTCTGCGTGGGAAATGCTTGCTTTGTTTGAGGGACTGCAAGATCAGAGACGGGTAGAGGCACTGGGAGATGAAGTTGTAGAGATTGTCAGAGGTCAGACGAAATTGGATCTTAAAGGCTGTTATCAGAACATCGGATTTTATTCTAAAAATAATGTGAAACTATTCAAGAGATTTTTCTCTTCAGGATGGCACTCTGTCTCCCCTCTGTGGATTGGGCCCTAGAAACAGGAGATCCAGGGAGACCAGGTAGGAGGCTGTTGCTATATCACAGGTGAGAGAAGATGGAATGTACTGAGAAGGTAGCAATGGACATGATGAGGTCAGTTTGGGGATATATCATATAAGTCAAACTGGCAGGACATGCTGATAAGTTGGGGATAATGATGTGGGACGTGGGAGAGAGCAATCCAAGAGGATGCTCAAGAATTGAAAATGAGCTCTTGGGAGACTGATAGAGCTCTTTACTGAGATGCTGAGGAAGGAAAGGATTTGAGGAAGCAAAGAGATCCTTTTTGGACACGGCGTTCCTGATGACTAGTAAACATTCAAAGGAGGTTTCGAGTGAGTCATCAAATAAATAAATGCAGAAATTAAGGGAAGATCATACCTGAAGATATGAAGTTGAGAAGCATCAGGATATAAACGGTTCTTAAAGGCCTGATTCTAAAGATCACATAGTATGTGATCTTTTGAGGCAATGTTATTTAGACGAGAAAATGTCTAAGAATTAAGCCCTTGGCTTACTCCAACATTTATATGTTGGTAGCCTAAGGAAGCTCTGGGGGGGGGGAAAGTTGCAAAGAAAAAGACAGACTCAAGAAAAATCAAAGTGCATAGTATCCTACAGTCAAATGAAGAAATTATTTCAAATAGGAAGAGTAATAAATACTGTTGAGAATAGACTAAAAGGAACCTCCCTCAGGAATGTCCTGGCTGGTTAGATTATGATATATATCTTTGTTTCAGGTCCTCAGTACTTGAAATATAATTTCTTAAAATTCATTTATGGCAAACTTTCTAATATTACTTCAGCTATTTAGCACAGTGAGGTTTCAATTCTGTCAACATTATTGGCTTTGGATTGGAATAATGGAAGTCCATAGGCTCTATGGAATTTGTACAATCCTAAAATTTACTTGTATACTTAAATCAAGATTATAGTTAGGTCAAATTATTTTTTTAATAGATTTTACTTATCCAATTGAGAGAGAGAGAGAGCATGAGCAGGGAGGAGAGGTAGAGGAAGAGGGAGAAGCAGATTACCAGATGAGCACAGAGCCCCACACGGGGCTCAATCCCAGAACCCTGAGATCATGATTGGAGCTGAAGGCAGAGGCTTTATCAACTGAGCCACACAGGTGCCCAAATATAGTCAAGGTAAAGGAACTTTGAGCCTTGACTGGATGGTTTCAATTCATTGTCATAAATTGAGAGTTTTGTAGTCAGTGTTAGTTCATGAGACAAGGATATAATAAGGATTAAGTGTCCGGATGAAAAAATGACCCAAAATGATTAGCCTCATCACTTTTTCTGCTCATCATTTTGTTTTGCCTTTGTCTTGGTCAATGTTGAACAATCCCCCTAACTACTCAAGGAATGAGTAATTTAAGGAGGGAAAAATCATATCCCAGTTATTTCCTTAATTAACTATTTCTGCAATAAATTTTCTTTACTTTCTTGAAGGCTTGGAAATGTGGAAGAAATCTATTTGCCTACAAACAATAAGTAACTAATGATAAAGGACAAGTGTTTATGAGAATGTCTTGATAACAAATGAAACAATCCAGGATATCCTACTAAGATCCAGCAAATGAGGGCAAAGATAAAGAAAATAAAGTAAGGAGAAACAGTTAAATAATATTCCCACCCTATTGGTCATGCTTGATTAAAGAGGTTTCCTAGCGAGTTGAGTCCTTCTGGAACAAGAGCTTATTTGGGTTATTAATTAAAGTATTTTCAGAGTTTACACTAAAATTATTATAAATGTGAAGAATACCATCATGTCTGTCTTATCACTTAGAGAATACATTCCAGAAACTAAACTCTGTTAGAGCATTTCAAAGTACTGCTTGTTTTTGAAGCTACAAGAAACAGAAGGACTTCACACAGTATTTGTATAATAGGTTTCAACAAAGAATACATCTATAGAACTTTTTAAAATCATATTTATTTTTAGTTTGAGGAAACAGCTTTATTTTATAACACTAAAATTTTAAGAAATAGTCTAAGAAATCCCAACCTTTAAATATATAATATAAATATATACAATAATAAATAAAATGTTAAATGCATTTTAAATTCAGTAGTGTAAAATACAGAATATTTCCATACCATTTTGCTTTTGATTTCATTTTTATATTTTGGTATGTTTTTGTTAGAAATGCATGACTAATACTCTTATACCATTAAGCATTTTATTGAAAAAAATATTATTGCATTGAACTACAGTCCAAGTAATTTATTGAATAACCTAAAAAAGCTGCTTTGCATGTACAATAGTGCAATTTACTTAGCCACACTATAATTAAAAAAAAAGCATTTTGTACATAGAATACAAAATAAAATTATTGGATTATGTTTCATATTGCCAGACTATCATCCAGTTTAATTACAAAGTAAATACTTTCAATAGAATTGAGGAAGGTAGGAATTTGTTTTAAACAGCTACATAACCAATTTACATTATCAACTATTTTATCTCCCACAAATAGAAGAAACTGACAATTTTGAGCATGGTGGAAAGGAAATCTTTCTTGAGGTTGATTGTTTCAATAAGTGAATATGTTTTGAAAAACACGATTTTGAACACCTTTTGAACAAAGATAAAGGCCTACAACTAAAGACTAGAGTATATTCATTAAGAACACACAGTGGCATACACACTCACATGTACACCCACAATACTTTGTATATTTCCAATTTGCCTGCTTTGTGTTTCTGCCAAGATGATCTTGCTATTTAAAAAGGGTGGTGAGTTGCAAAAGGAAGGGAATTAAGAAAGTGGATTGGGAGGTCACCCTCCAATACAAAGCTGCATAAAATGAAAAAAGACCCTTTGGCTTATCCCTCCAATATTGGTTTATTCTAAACCCTACTGATTCAGCCACCGCTTCCATTTTAATATAGCTTAATCCAAAGCAATACAACAATCACCTTCAAATGTCTACCTAATAGAAGCAGTGGATAATATTTTTGCTGGAATGAAATGATAACCTTTGAAAATCCTCTAGACCCAGGTTTATTGGCTGGGAAACTCATATTTTAGTAGGAAACTCCTATCTTGAAGTAGTTTCAGTCTGAGACACAAAGGGAAGTACACTCTTTTCTTGACTACTCTATGGAAGTGGTCACTCACTTGCTTTTTAATAATTTTTCTATTTTCCAACGAGAGCACCTTTCCCTTCAGGAGTTCACTCACTTAAAGATTCAGAATTAAATCTCTTCATGAGTCCTGCTAAGCCAGAGATAAGCACTAGGCCAATTTTGCCTCTAAGTACATTAGCTACATACACTGATGTGTGATTTGGGTTCTTTCTATTGTGCCTTTAGAAAAAAATGGATGTGACATATTTTTCTTCAGAATGTTTAACCATCTTTCTGAACACTTTTGGGGAAATATTGAGGGAAAATTGAAAAATGTGCTACCTGTTTGAAATGACCACCGATGGTATTTCACTAATAAGGAGGCAATGAACTCCCCACACAGCCTGGGGAGGGCGTCTGGATGTTTCATTCATATGTATGTATCTAAAACACTGGTGTAACAAGCGGTCCCCTAAAGGCTAGAGCATCTTCACATCCCCCATTAGTGTGCATCATGCTTGAAAATCATGATGTTTTTGAATTGTTTAAAAATATTATGGTAAAGTTTAGAAGCCATGTTGCTGCCTTCATTGGGAACCGTGCAAGGAAGCAGCAACTTCACACACTAAGGAAACAGCCCGATCCAGCAATATGACCCTGAGTACTTTTATTGATTAAATATTCCATTCAATGGGAAAGCTGTATAGGATTAATTTCTTTGAATATATTTCTATTCAGAGATAACAGAGGGATTCTAAGCCCTGGCAGAAACTGAGGGAAAAAATGTCACTGTTAAATCTGTGTTCTGTAAATGAAATCAAAAGTTTAGGGGATTTCTCTGTGAAATGTCTATCTAAGGAAAAAAAAAAAAGCCCTGGGAACTGGGAGCTTTCCAAATTACTTTCTATATTTTAATCATTTCTTATGTTTTTTTTAACATAGCCTATAAAAAGGTGAACTCAGAGAATATCGGAATACAGTTTTTAAATCCCATTGTCTTCTTTCGTGCTGAATTTGGCAGGGAATTAAGAACATGAAGTTCACCAAATTTCCTGTTTGTTATACTACGAGTTATTTTGTTCAACCATACCCTGAATTCAGGAAGGATATTATTGGTGGACTGGTTCTTAGTGTCTCAGAAAAATATATAGTGCCCATGTGGATATGTGTTTGTACATGTGTGTGTAAAGATTTCACAGACTTTCTTAAAACACTTTCAGTTTTTAATTAAGCATTTATCATTTAAGACAGATACAAAAAAGTACTTCAATGAGCCAAATGTGAAAGAATAATCCCATAACGAGAATTGCTCCATAAATATCAGACAATGGCCATAACAGACGTTGAATGCTGAAAATCAACTGTCAAATAATTGTGTAAATGAAAGGAAACAATCCTGAAAATATCATCCATCACAGTGACATGTTTTAAAAAGGATCCATTTTAGAATTTAATATATATTTAGAATTCTATTTCATTTTCTTCTATAGTGAAGTAAGTGAAGTAAAAAATAAACTGTTCAGGCCCATACTCACTAATTGTGAGAAATTAAGAGTTTGGCTCAGAATATTCTCCAGAGCAGGAAAGGCATTTTGAATATTACCAGAAGAAAAAAATCCTAAACTAAGCACTATAAGTCAGCCACCTGAAATTTGGAAATTATCCTAGAGGATCATTGAATAGGTCATTGTTCACAAACAAAATTCTAGTAAACCTATTCTGAGAATCCTTAAGCATTTTACTCAACCAAATGTGCAAAAGTTCTTGAATATTTCGGTGATGGAAATTTTACAACTTTATACAATTTGTCAAGATTTTCTTCATGTTGAATCAAAACCTACCTATGTGTAGTGTGTACCCTCTCCGCCCTAAAGAAAATAGAGATGATCTTCCAGAAACAGAGCCCCATACTGCTATCCAGATATCTAAAGTTAGGAAGGTTAATTCTCTTCTTTCCTCCCCAAGTGTTCTTTTCTTTGGAAAACGCATATTAGCCTTTGTTTTTCACATGGCATCTACCAGGTTCTGTTCTATAGAACATTAGTTCTATGAGATGATCCCGGGGCGGGGGGGATGTTTCTGACATTATTATTTTTGGAAATTCAATATAGTCTATCCTCCTTCCGGAAAAGTCTGGTAAATATTGCCTGTCATATGGTCTGAGATATGTTGAAGTAATGAAATAAGCCATGTAACTCAACATTCCCCTGAAATATCCGAAAATGGATTTTTGTCAGTTAATTTTTGTTAATTCACAAAACTCATGTTATTTGTGAGTGTAAAAACGTAAGATTGATTTGGTCTCTTAATTAGTGAAACCTGCCATTTATGACGCTATTTGCTAATAGCTCTCTTAAATTGTGGCCTAGAACAACATTTAGTTTTCCACAAGTGGTGTATTTTTTTTCCAAGTTCTAAAAGAACCCTGTTTTCCACTTCTGTATAGTTCCTTTAATACAACCTAATACTTCAAAACTTTTTCACCAGACTTTCCACATCATTGGGTTATATGGTTTATAATCTACTATGCCCTTCATATTATTGATGAATTGGAATTAGGCTCTATGTATATAAGATTTTTAAATTGAAAATAAATGTAGGATCTGACATCTATTCATGCTAAATTTAACCTTTAAATTTTGCCCTATTTTATGTTTTAAAATTTTTTCACATTGTATTTTGCCATTCACTACATTTGCTAGTCCTCTTGGGCTTGTGTTTTTCTCCTCTTTGGTACATATTGTTCCATGATTTTGTCCATGTTTTATGAGAATTTATATGACAGCGTACGAATACAAAGCCTCATAACCAATCTCTACAACCCTCTCTCCAGTTTGGAATTAATCTAAGTTTTATTACTCTCTGGGTATAGTTGTTTAGCTATAAAGATACATTTATCACACAGTGCTATTATCCATAAGGATATTTTTAAGAATCATAAAAGTTCTGTGTAAAATTCTCCATGTATTTTATTGTTTTTTGCCCCATCCACTTTACCACAATGTCTCTAGTTAAGGCAGCAGGTGAGCACTACATTACTGAAGGGATGCTTAATTTTCTATCTTCTTCTTGACTCAGCAACATGTGACAAAATTGATCATCCTCACTTCTTTGAATCACTTTTGTAATTTGCCTTATATAATCCTGACATTTTCCTATGTAACTTGAAATTTCACCATGGTCTCATTGTCCTGATTTTTTCCTACATAATTTCATCATGGCCTCATTTCGTAGTTCCTTCTGTTACATCCATTCTTGGAGTGACCCGGGACTCAGTCTGCAAAACTTATATCTACCCTACCTATCCCTGATGATAGTATCCAAGGTAATGGCTTCTATATACTTACTATACGTTGATGATTCCCAAGTGTATGTCCTTTTCACATGTCTACTCAAACTTCAGACCCATATTTCCAAATACCAACTCAACTATCTCCACTTGTATAACTTTAGGCATCTCCAACAGAGTATTTAAACTGACCGTCTTCTATCCTGCCCCTCCCACAGTGTTCCCCATTTCAGTGAGCAGTAAATCCATCCTTGTGCAAAAACTATTGTCATTTCTAATTCCTCTCTTTGTCTTACACCTTACACTCAATATGAAGCACGTTTTCCCAGCCCTACTGTCAAAATAAATCTAGAATCTCAGCACTTCTCAACATTCCCACCAGACTATGGCTGAGCACGTCATTGCATTCTCTTGTCTGCTTCCAATCTACTAATCAGCCTCCCCACCTCAACCTTGACTCTCCTGGAAATTATTCACAAGCAATAGCTGAGTGACCCTGGTAAAAATCCAAGACAAATCACGTTTCCCCTCTGCCAAAATTCTCCAGTAGCTTCTCATCTGCCAGTCATTCCAATGGTGGACAAGATCCTACATGATTTTGCTCCACAGTTATATCTCTGACCTTATCTCCTATAATACTCCCCCCGATCTTTCGCAGCCAGTGTTTCCCTGCCATTTCTTGAGCATAGTAAGCACACCCAACAGGTTGTTGAAACTTGGTCTTGTCTTAGTCTGAAATGCTCCCTTTCTCGGGTCTTTGCTGAAAAGATACTTTCACAGTTAAACTTCCCCTGACTACTCTTTTTAAAATAGTGCTTTACCCACTACTTCACCCGAGTCCCTTTATCTGCCTTTCTTATTTTCCTCAGTAGCATTTATGATCATCTGGCATAATACATATTTCACTTGTCTATTCTGGTTTTTGTTTGCATGACTCAAGTAGAATTAAACTATTTGACATTATTTTTGTTAGTTTTGATCATTATTTTATCTCCAGCAGTTAGATTACTGCCTAGCATATGGCCCTAAATATATATTTGTTGAATAAGAATGAAAATAGAGTGGACAAATGAGAAATAAAATATTTTTATTTTTGTACTATTTGTTCTTAATAGTTACCAGTGATTGTCTCTTCCTTTTCGCTAGACATTCTGCTTAACATTTTATTTATGTATATGCTAACTTTTAAATCAGTAATATCTGTATTCAACATTCCTCCCTTTATAAAAGTAAAGATATTTATTCTAGCTCCTCCCTTTATAAAAGTAAAGATATTTATTCTAGCTCCTCTTAGATTCTGCTTGTTTTCTCAAGGACAATTGATACCATGATGCTCTCTTTAAACAATTCTAATACTCTCTGGTAAAAGTCTCTTAAACCTGAAGATTCAAATCATTTGTAGTAGCCAGGAAATAATTTTCTCTATAGATTCCAAATTTCTTATCCTTGATTGTTCTACAATTTCCAGTTCGAAAAACTGTCTTCTTAATAGAAAAGTTGTAATGAAATCAGATTTAGGTAACATTACCATTTTTTGTTTGTTTGTTTCATTAGATCATCTGCCCCAGCAGTAAGCAGCAAGCAGAAGCAAAATATTGACTTCTTTTGATATTCCCAATAAATGAGATATAAAAAGACATTAACCTAATCTCTGTTCATTTTGATCCATGGATGTATGGCGCTTAAAAATTTACTCTGAATGTCTTCCCCATTCAGTTTATATTGGATTGTTTAAAGGACTGTTTTTCTCCTTATTGAAATATTTTATAATTGTAGCTTTCTTCATGTGATGACACGACTTATAACTTCTCACTCTATGGTACAAGTTATCTCCTATTTAAATGGTGAAGTCTGCTTTCCCATAGTCCAAGATAGTATAGCCAGTGAACACTGTCATCACTGATAATACAAGACAGTCATTTCCATGCCATCAACTCATATCAATCTGTCCTTGTTAGTCAAAATGAAGTGCCCAATAGAGGTTCTCTGGTCTAACTTTGGAGAGATTAAATTGTCACAAAGACAATTATAAAAATTAATCAGGTACTTTCTTTTTCATAATAGGACTTTTAGTGTGTTCCCATAATACTTTGTCTTGGCTCTATATCAGCTGTGTAATCTGTTTTAGGAAATTGTCATCCACATTATGTTTTTTAATCTGCTGGTCCATTTGTCATTTATTTTTCATAATAAATATTCTGTTTATTTCACTTCTATTGGATTCACCCAGTGTTAATGTTCTTTTATAATGATTTTTATGAAGTTCTATGCAAATATAGAGGGCTTTTATTTTTGCTTTTTGATGCCTTTCCTCCATTTTTTGATTCTTTTCAGACATTAGACATTCTTACTGACATATCTCAGTCAAAATCCCCATCCTGCAACTTTCTGATGATATCTAGGAAACTACATATTTTCCTTATGTTACAATTTCAAAATCATGTTATCTCCTTTCTCTGTCTCTGCCTATCTGTCTCTCTCCCCAGTATCAAAGATATCCTTTCCTATCATTTACCAAGTATTAAGAATTTATCCTTTCAACTTCATTTTCCTCATCTGTACAGAGGAATGATAACATTGATCTCAAAATACATTTGTGAAGATTAAGTGAAATAACAGAGCAGGTGCTTAGCCTGACTCTGCCTGATGCACTATAGTACTTCAGTGAGGATGGTTCTCTTCTCTGTGAAACCCAGGCTGAATAAGATGCCCATCTCATTTAACAGAAGCGTTGACATCATCATACATGCAGTAGTTGGCTGATCACTCCATTTCTGCTTAGTTGATTTTCTCTGAAACTCATAGGAAATGTGCAGTCATATGAGTTTTTCTTTCATTTTATGAATATAAAATAATAAATCTAATTGGAGAGCCATTTAGAATACTGATGTAAGAAATGTGGATTCTGTGGGCCAGGAAACATTTTGAATAAATGTTTAAGATCATTTGCAAAATCACATGAATGGTGATTTTTTTCACCACCATTCACTGTGTTTTACTGATATCTATTACAATTGAGTAAAATACACAAAATAATTTATAAGATTTTCTCGATAAATATCATGTAAAAATTCTGACACTTCCAAACCTTCATCTCTCTCCTTATACATAATGTTGGCTGAACACAGTAAGATTTCTTGAGTACAGAAGAAAGAAAACTTAGTATTTTAATCCCTGTAATGTTTGAAAGATTAAGCAATATACTCAAAATAGTATTGAGTATATTTTACTTTTTTATTTTGCATTATCAAATACTAATGATAGCTTATATATGTTTTCTTATACAAAAATTAAATAGTCTTAATTTTAGATGTT
This sequence comes from Callorhinus ursinus, assembly GCF_003265705.2. NCBI lineage: Eukaryota > Metazoa > Chordata > Mammalia > Carnivora > Otariidae > Callorhinus > Callorhinus ursinus. The sequence continues at coordinate 17,131,520 of NW_027397074.1, read as the reverse complement.
GGTGATTCTTACAGTTACAAAATTCTCTTAACATAGATGTGTGTGAAAAGAAGATAATCCAACTTTTCACAGAAACTCAATGATACAATCTGTGTAAAGATTGTTTTTCATTGAAGAGTAATTTTCAACTTGAATTAATCAGAAAATTTCTTGCCATCTCTTATTTCCTATGAAAATATAAATTATTTTGATCGAAACAGATTATATTGATTGAAAGCTTAGTAGTTAATCATTGGAATTATTTTTAATAAGCAGTTTATTTCACTGATCTTGTTATTATCTGATGCATAAAACCAATTGTGCGATCTATTCATTCACGCACTCAACAAACACCTAGAACATACATTATTTTCCATTTGATTTTCTTTGTAGTATCAGTGATCTGCCCAAATGTTTTCTGTTACCATTTTATAACATTATGTGAGAACTCATCCAAACACACCTTTAACACGTTCCCCTTTACCTTTCCACAAAGTTATTTTAAATTTGTTCTGTTATTTATGTGAGTTAAAAGAAATTCTTAAAACGCTCCTATTTTGATATTGGCAATTCAGTTCGTATTCAAATACTGGAAACATTTTGAATTGGCACCAATATTTAAAATCTTAATCAGATAGACCACTTTAAAGATATCATTTTTGTAGGTAGTGACAATGTGTTTTATTTATCCGCAAGAGGGGCTTTGACACCTATTAGTTCAAGTGCGCTGATGATACATTTAAGGCCTCTTTCACTCCGTTTAACGGTTGCATCTGACTGGAGCAAGAATGATGGCAAAGATCTTGACCTTGAAACACCGGTTGAATTAAAGGGTTCAAGTGGATGATAGAAGCTGTGGCTGGGTTTAAGTGAGGGCCAAACAATGCGGGGATCAATGTCGCGGAGGGCAGGGGCTGAAGTGTGATGTGAGGTGGGTGGAAGGGGGCAGCGGTGACCAAATGCAGGGGATGGCCCGCTAAGAAAGTGGGGTGCGCCGGGAGGATGGTGGGAGTCAGAGGGGAAAACGTGAATGGAGTAAAATGTGGCTGGGAAAGAGGATGCAGATGAGCTACAGGGAGGGGACTGCCATGGGAATTTAAGGAAGCAGAAACAGCAAAATGCTGCAGGAACGTGTGGTGGATGGTGGTGATTGATGTGTGCTGGTGAACCGGGACCGTCTGCATGGCCGAGGCCGGGGAGAAGGCAGCCGGCCCCGAAGCAGGCAAAACTCGAAGATGCTTCGGTAGGAGCTGTTTCTGCATGTGCTGCTGGGCTTGTAGCTGTAGGAGCTTGTATTTATCCATTTCTTCTGGAGAAAATGTGATTGGCTGTTGAATTAAAGGGGGCGAGCTTGATTTATGGCACACTTCTGATTCATCTTCTACTTTGTCATGCTTATGCATAGTTCTGTCAGAGTAAGAGTTTATATCCCCCTCTCCATGATTCATAGGCATGCTCACATCCCGCAAGTCTAGATTTATTTGGTACTCTTTGGTCTCTGTTGAATCAGTAACACCGGTATATCTGTTAGATGAAAAAGCACCAGGGAAATCATTTGGTACTGGGTCACGGCTTTGAGTAAAATGTTGGACTTCGCTAATTACAGGTTTTACTTGTTCTTTTGTTGTTGGGTTCTTTTTCATGTTTGGTGACTGAGAATCCACTACTACATGAATTAGACCCTTAGAAAGATGGCTATCACAATCAGGATCTCCTAAAACGGTGACATTATTTGTCTGTGAACTTTTGACTTGGTCTTTCTCTAGAGTCCTTTGAATCGCACCACCTTGATCATTCCCTTTCTTACTTGTGTTCTGTGTTTTTTCAGACAAGGGCAATGTTTGTCGGTGACAGCCCAGTGGTGTGAACTGAATTGTGCATTGAATTTGTGAATGAGCCTCTGATTCATTTTTACGGTTCTTTGAAGAGACCTCAAAATTGGTTGATTGTTCCTGACACCTCTTGGCTTGCACTCTTTCTAAAAGACGTTTGGCTGTCAGGGGAGTCCTCTCTCCTTCTGTCAACTCCGTGGTTTCAGAAGGGCTGCTGGAACAGTTCCTCAGAAGGCAGCTGATGTTCCCAGAGTTATACTGCATGGATTTTCCTTTTCCCAGGTCACAGATATGAGGGCTGTCCAAAGACTCTTGACTTCTTGCACTTTTATTTAAGCAATAAATACTCTCTCCTGAGTAAGAGCCCCATCTGCCGTGCCGAGGTCCCTGGCAGTTTGGTGGCTTTTCATTGTTCCCGGGACAGGACACCTGTGAGCTAGAATCATAGTGGGGGATTCTCCTGGATTTGGCCCCTGAAAACTGCTGTTGATGTTTGCCCAGTTTAGATCTTTGTCTGCAGCGGCCATATCTATGAGTGGAGTGTTTTTCATTCTTAGCCGATTCCCACGATCTGCAGTTCTGATCTCTCGGTATTTCAGATGGCAGGCAGGTACCCTTGACCATCTCCTCAGACGGGCAGGGGCAGTTGTGTGTTTGCTGTCTCCCTTTGTGCCTTTCAATGGAGCTGTGTTCTCTTTTACAAAAGAAGAGCAAATCACCTCTGCCATCACTCCCGGACTGAGCACTTGAACAAGTACTTCTCAGGCTGGATGTACTGCCAGAGCACGTGTCTGAAGGGCTAGAAAGTCTATTCAGAGACAAGTTTGGAGAATCTCTCTTGTTTCTACATCCGGAAGCCCCGCTGGCCATGCTGATGTGGTTACTATTCAAAATTACACTGACGTCCTTCCCGTGATCATTGTGACCCCTTACTGGGTAAGGACTCGAATTCCAGGTGAACTGATTTCCATCTTCAAAATCTGAATGAGGATCACAAGGAATCAGTTTTGGTTTCTTAGTCCTCGAGATGCAAGGAGAAAAAGCTAGGCTCTCATTTGCATCATTTAGGATGACCCTCTGGCAGCTTTGCCAATGGGCCCTTGAAGATTCCTTAAGTTCATTATCACTATTATTGTTGTTTTCTACACAATTCTTTAGAGAGATATCAAGGTAAGCAGGCACTTCAGGATTTTTCATTTCCAAATCACTTGCACTAAAATTATGTTGACTCATATTTGGCTCAGAATCATTGTAGCCCAAATTAGATTTTCTCTGGAAATTTTCCCAATCTGGATTAGCTATCATCATCTTTGGTTTCAGAGATTGATCATCTTCTTGGATCAATTTTTGTTGGTCTTCAATTAAACCTGAGACTTGGCTCTCTATTGTTGTCTTCATTTCTGAGGGCTCCTTCATCAATTCTGTTTTTAGGCCCTCTGAATCGTGGTCACTCTTTGCATTCCGAGAAAGCTTAAAATCAAAATACAATGGGTTGCATCCATAAGAGATGCAGGGCTCTGTTTTCGTGAAGAGCAGAAGTTCCGTAGGCCACTGGAGGGTGGTGTGGCCATCCTTACTTTGTACGTGGAGAAAAGGCAATGGTTTCGACTTCACATCATGGGGACATGCATCTCTTACAAGCCTCTGTACATTTCTGCTAACTCTTTCTGTTTCATCTAAAGATTCTTCTCTCTTCTCCATTCTGGAATTGGGATTCAGATGCACTGTAGTGTTTTGCTTTCTTGGCTCCAGTGATGGAAACTCATCCAGACATTCAAATATCCTGGCATCACTGTGCTTGTAAATATTTGGTGGGCTGGAGGAAGGATTTGCTTGGCATGAGTGATGAATGCAGTTTTCTGAAGTGTTCTTCACTGTACTTCTAGTTTCTTTTTCTCTGCTGCAAGGAGTAAAATCCACATCTGAAAGATGAATATCAGATTTAGAGAATGAAGCATGAATGCCAGTCGAATCTTCTAGTGTTTCATCAATAGAGTCATCTTTGTCTTGCAAGATTTGAGAGCTTATAGAGAAGGTATTGTGCAAGACACTTTCCAGATGGCTTGGGGTGATGTTTATATCTTTTTCCTTAGTGAGATGTGTATCCTCATTTGCAAACCTGCGGCACTTGCATTTCTCCGCAGTTTGTTTTGCTTTATAGATGGGTGACTTGCTACAATCGTGGGTTTCCTCTGTGTTCTCACTGAAAACGGAGGCTGAAGATTCTAATTTCAGATGCACTTTTTTGGAAAAAGAAAATGATACTCCTGTCCTGTGGTTTGCATTGCTGAGATCCGAAGAGGCTTGTGGTACCCGATTTCCAAACAAATAACGTCTGTCCATTTGTAACTGGTGTCGGTTTTGCATGGTGGACCGCTGTTTATCGGAAATGCTTCTGGGCAGATTCTTTCCTTTAAGGAGAAGAGCGCTCTTCATGCACGATACTTTTCTGCCATTCTTAACTGGGAAAATTCCTTGCTGAAGTTGCTTTTCTATGGCTACCCTGGGAGCTTTGTATGCTGGTCCATTTCCAGAAACACTGTAAATACAATAAATATTTAAATGATTAAGACATTGGATTTGAAATCTTATCTATATGCGAACATTTCTTAGTGTTTCTATGATGAGTTCTGCTATTTTATGAAACTATGTCTATTGTAATATAACCATTTCATTGTGTTTATACAACTCAGTACACCTATGTTTCATAGTGGCTTTCTAAAATGCATCACAAAAGTGTGTTCTTTTTTTTAATTTTTATTGACATATAATGTATTATGTGTTTCAAGGGTACAGGTCTGTGAGTCATCAGTCTTATGCAATTCACAGCGCTCACCATAGCACATACCCTCCCCAATGTCCATCACCCAGCCACCCCATCCCTCCAGCCCCCCCCCTCCAGCAACCCTCAGTTTGTTTCCTGAGATTAAGAGTCTCTTATGGTTTGTCTCCCTCTCTGGTTTCATCTTGTTTCATTTTTTCTTCTAATTTTGAAATTAGCAAGAAGCAGTAGCAAGTGAATGTCTTACGCTAGTGCTGCAAAAGAATAAAGTGTTGCATTTACATCCCAATAGATGTCCTGCAGAACCTATCATTTTTTTTTGGAATATAGATTTAACATTCTTTCACAAAGTTTTTCATTCGGTGACTTCACATTAAATAAGGAATTAAATGGACTTAAAAGTCATTTCCAAAGCATAAAAATATTTATTTCATTTGCCTTTTTGTATAAGGGCTACCAGTCTAGAATTTTTGTTGCCTCAGTTTTAAAATTCCTTCCTGTTTGTCTCCCTTTGAAACAGTGTGGCTAGTTCTTCATGACTGGTCACTATTTTGACCCATTATAACAAATGCATAATGAAGTAACACACATCTACAAGCCATCTCCATAGCTTCAAGTATTTTGAAACCTTTTCTTTTTCATCTTCCTCACCAAAATACTTTCATTCTACCTTTTATGCATATATATGTTTTATCTTTTAACAGCTTTGTAAAGATTATTCATTCTGCGGAGTTTAAATTAGTAATTCAATCAGAAAACTGGGAATAACCGTACACATAAGAGATGAAACTCTTTAGATTAAAATTGTCTCATTAATGTTCCACTTTAAAACCACATTGACCTTGCTGGGGGGCGGGCAACACAAATCACACCATTTATCTGATCTTTTGCTTTGACTTGGCTTTCTTTTTCCTTTTCTTTTCCTACATGCTTGGATGTGTGTCTGTTTGCTTTTTTCTAGTTTAGGTTTTTATCTTATTTTTATTCAGTCATTTGTTACCTGAGTATACAATACCAAAACAAGTGATATCTTTTCCACATGTAGCTTCAATTCTAATGGAGAGGTGTGTTTTCTGAGCCCTTATCTAAGAAGTTTTTCTTGTTCCCTTCACTTATGACTATTTGGCCAATCAGTGTAGAACTCTGGGATAACATTCTTTTTGTCCACCAAATTCCATATACTTTGCTTCATCGTGTTTACAGGTTTAATATTGTAGAAAAATACTTAATTAGCCTCCTTTTATTCATTTTTGAAATGAGTCCACTGGTGCACTTGTATGATTTTGCAATTTTCCTTTCACTTATGTATATACGTTTATTATAATTCCAATCTATAATGTATTTTTATTGTATTTATTATCTAGGATCTATTTTTATTATATTTATATATTATACATCTATACATGCATCACATTTTACCAGACCATAGTTACACATTGATTTCTTTGGGTTAATTTTTGCTAGTACTGCTGGGCCTTTTCAATTCAACTTCTTCTGTTCAGTTATAGTTTCTTCTGATTTCTCTGATTATTGCTTCTTCTCTGCTTAGTTTTTCATCTGGGAATTTATATGTTAAGTGTATTGGCTCTCCTGAATATATCTTTTAGATCTTATTTATCTCACTACCTTAGTGTCTTTAGTGTATTTCTCTCATTCAGAAAGAATTTCTTGCTTTTAATTTCTATTTTACCAATTCATTTTTTACAATATCCAACCAGTCATTTACTATGCCCATATGGATTTTAATTTACAATACTTTCAGCCGCCATTCACTCTTTAATACTTTCAGATTGTTCCCCCTTCATAAACTAATGGCTATAGCTTTAGAATTACAGCGTTCCCTTGAGTCTCGTGGAAAATAAATTTTTGAACGTTTCCAGTAACTGTTTCATAATGAAAACTTGCTTCTTGCTCATCACATTAATCTTCTTTTTTTTTTTGGATCATTTTTAAAATGCTTTTTAGAGAGGGTATTTAGGCATATTTAATGTGAGAATGGGAAGAAACACACTAAGATAGGGCAGGTGTTATGATGAGCGCTGGGGGTTCTATATACGTGACGAATCACTAAATTCTACTGCTGAAACCAATACTACACTATATGTTAACTAACTAGAATTTAAATAAAAACTTCAAAAAAGGAAGGGAAGGAACACTCTAAGATAGCTTTTAAATATTTCTTTCAAACATAAAGGGAAATAGAAAGCACAGAGATTAATTACAGTTATTGGCCTTTTAAAGTGCCTGCAGTCTGGGGTTGGAAGAATGAGGACCAGAAACATCTGTAGCTCTGGATTTTGCCTCAGGGCCAAAGAGACACTTTAGATTAAGTAGGAGCTATATTTCTGCTAAGTTACCTTCTCTAGGAACGTCAATTAATCTGCTACTATCTGCATTTAGCAGAAATTATTTCAAAAGCCTGGTGCATGAATATTATCATTCTGCATCTCATGATTCCATTATGACTCAGATATTTTACTATTTTTATATTATCTGTCTCTGTTTTTCCCTTAATAATATTTTTGCTTATTATCCTGGCACTGTTTTGCATCTTTTCTTGCTCTGATTTATGTTAGTCTTCATGTTCTTTTCTGTATTGCTGTTTTATTTTACCATTTATCTCTCTAATGTGTAAGCACCTTTCTTTTATATTCTTTTAAATATTTTTAATCCTCTTTCCTCTTGTTTTCATATTATATTTGGCTCTTCTTGTCCTTACTTCTTGTTCTCACCTTATAATCCAATCTACATTCATGATTATATTTTTCAAAAGCTTTAGCATTTTACCCTCATTATTAATCTTTTCTACCACTAATGTTTATGCTTTAAACTCTTTATCTCATTGCTTTCTAAACTTTAATTTCCCTTATCTTAAATCTAGTTTATTTTTATTACTTTGGAAAAATCCTATTTTTCTATTTTTGTGGTTTTCAATTCTATTATTTCAATAGAAGTTTATGCCTTTTAACATAATTAAAGGTTTAATTTTTATAGTTATACCTTATTTATGATTTTACTCCTTTTCCTAGAACGTTCTCTAGTTTCTTTCTGTATTTTTTACCTAATTGTTTTTATTTATAATAAAAAAGTGACTATACAGGTACCTCTTCGTTCTTATGAATGGATCGTCCATTCTAGTAGCTCTCCCAAAATTCTAATTCTTGGCAACTAAACACATGCACAATTTAATTATCTTCTGTGAAAAAGTATACTTTCCAAAGAGGAAACAAGACATAGCAAAACAACATAATTTCTTTAAATGATATAATATCCTAATGTCCCACATTATTCAGCTCTTATATAAGAAATTCCATCTTCTCAGAGTCAATGGTCCTATAATTTTTGAAATTTGGAAAAATGTCCATATCAATATACACTATACTTAAATTCATACGTAGTAGAAATTTACAAACAAAATGACTCTCCACCTCCATACAATAACTAGGCTTGCTGAGGAACCAGGTTGTGTTGAATTACTCAAGAGATGGCCAAAGTTGACTGCCCTTTATAAGATCCATTACAAGTTTTCTGCATCATTTTTTTCCATCAGTCTAATTCGAATATTCTTATTACTAGTAAATTCTCCTCTTTTATCTAACGGACCACAGAAGAATTTTCTTGTTATCTGCATCACCCTACTTAGAAGTCTTTGTAATGAGAATAATGGACAGAGAAAGGTTGTTCAGGAGGGGGGTAGTAATACAGATGATCTTTTTTTCTTTTTCATTTTATTTCTTACTCTCATTTTTCAATTCAGCTTCCAAGATAGAAATATTAAATAATTCTATTAAGTGACTTCCCTTAGGCCATGAGGCTGCTTAAGCAAAAAGAACAATTGGCTGGAGGGCAGATGGCAGGTAGCAGAAAAGAATGCAATAATTTTCCTCGCTCTGAGTTTTGTATGTGGAAAGCTAAACACCTATCATTTCCCTAACAATGTGAAAAGAAAAAAAAAAAAAAGAACCTGGAGACTATGTCTATTCTATAAAGTATGTGGGGTTTTTTTTAGTTAATATGATTTTCAGCTCAACCCCCATCGAGTAGATCTTTTAATTTGTTTTAATTTGGAAGATACTTCATGAGTAGCTTTGTAAACTCAGCACTTGTAAACAAAAGCATCATAACCATCACCACCATTATTTCTCCCAGAGGAAAATATGGAATGGGTAAGTAGAAGTGCAGAAGTGTGACAACTTTCTACTAATAAAATAACCAAAATTATGTGTATTAAGTCTACTCAGATTTTTTGTCACGTGTTTTTAAAGGACCTACCTAAAAGTTGTCTCTCTATAGTGAGGTTTGCCTCTTTTTTAAAACCTTATAATACCATAATAGGTCATCCAAGAATTAACATATTCCTCAGATTTTTTTCCTTCATGCTACCACAATTATCATTAGACTTTTTCTTCTGAGTCCTGTTTTGACAAGGACGATCTGGCATCATATTGACAGTGTGTTCGAATAGCATAAGATCCTCAGTGTGTTGGCAGGTACAAAGCTCAGTACCAGTTGTGTGTCCTGTTTCTATGATTGTAGAGGACCTCAGAGCATGCATTTTTTATATTGACCTCACCTCTGGACACAGTATTTTTTCAAACTTTATTTTTTCTTTATACCAAATTTCTCACTTAATTTTTGCATGATTATCTTTTATGTATTTTGATAAGTTAATTAAATTAGTCTAAGATAGTGGTACAAATACAAATACATGGACATATGTAAGGTGAATACTGTGTTTTTACTCGTAAATTGATCCTTAAAATAAATATTTTCTTAGAATGAAATGTGAGCTCTAATATTTTATGACACTCAATAATATGAGTCATTCATTCCCAAACTTCTTGCATCTTGTTTTTCATTTCAACAACAGGGGTTTCAATTGTGGCACAGGGCTATAAATTTCACAATTCACCAGGTTGCTGTCAACTGCATTAATTAGCTACGTTAGGTGTTCTACATCATGATTCATATGAACACAAATCACAACCTGCAAATTTAATTGAGTTCCAGGTAACAATCTCCTCACTTTGAAACATTCGGCAGTTCCAAGCTTATGTAAAACAGCTATTTTTCAGCCACAAGGATGTATTAGTATAACATGTGTTATAATTATCAATTTAAATGGCATGGTGTGGTAAATTTAACTGCATTAATTACATCTTCTTTTGTCACCTGGACAATGATAGTGCTATTTATTTCAGATTCAAGTGTGTAGAGGGAAACGTACAGATTTATTTCCTCCCCAAAAAGATGCACTGTTCTTTGTGGTTTTTTAAATTATTATTATAAAACTTAAAATAATTACTAAAGAGCTAAATGCGTCCATTTAAATCAACTGGATAGAATAAGTGCCAGTATATTAGAATCATTCTTAGATCATTTCATTAAAGAGCACATAAAATTAACAATATTGGGAAAGAAAAAAGTCAGATACCAAAGGAACTAACTTATGAACCTTTAACTACTAGAACCATTTGCTCTCAAATGTATGTTTCGATTAATTATAATTTGTTTACATTGTAACAATGAATCAAGTAAATCTTTCTTTGACATTTCCCCGATGATTGAAGTGAGTTTTGAACCATCTGAGATACCTCTAATTCTTACCATTCAGACTGTTGTCTTAACTCGGCCAGCTGATGAAGCCGTTTAAGTGCTTTTTCTTGTTTCTTCTCATCTTTCCATGACTTGGAAGCTACGTTTCGAGCAAATTCCCGTTGCTTTAATTCCTTCAGTCTCTATGGACAGAGAAGAAAAACAGAAAGGGTACTATAAATAATATTTTTTCCATCCATAAGGCTCCTTATTAAACTTTGTCCTGGGTGCAGAGGTAACTTTCTGGATGGACAGAGTAAAAAAGTGCCTTTTCCATTGATGTTATTCTCTTCTCCAAGATAAATGTAGTTGTCAACTGGCTTATTTATCAAAGCTTGTCACAATCACTACAGAAGTGTGCTGCCAAGCTGAACCCTAGTTCTTGCTGGGACCACCCTGGCTACATATCTGCAATCATTTATGTGCCTGTGAAAACATAAGTCAAAAAATGTGTGATACATGAATGGGTGAAGGGAAAGGAGGTTATAGGGTGCCCTTACCTCTCAACATTGCCCCCAGCCCTCTAACTTGTAAAACATACTTACTCTTCTTCATGAAAATTGATGCTATTAAATATACTTGGTGAAATGAGCTTGTTTCATTTAAGAGCTTCTGTTATATTGTGAAAGATTTAGTTCAAAGCTCTAAATATGATTCTTAACTCATTTTTTCCTGGTGGAGGTATTTATTCAATGCAGATTCCTAGTTTCTATCCAGGAGGATAAAAATGGGTCAGGGATTTAAACTCAGGATAGATGCTTGGCCTTGCTTGATTTAAATTAACCTGCCACTTCTTTTAATTAATCTTTTCTCTAAAAACATTGGCTTACGTGCAAATTGGATGTTGCTCATTACCTGTTTGGATTTCTACTTCAGAATTGGCCACTAAGCACACCTAATGATATTGAACACATTGAGAAACAGCCACAATCAAATGAGCATCTTGAAGCTTGGCACTTAATCCTGAATTGAGAAGATATTTGAAGATTAGTCTCTCTTAACCCATACAAAATGATTTCAAACTGTCTGAAATCTATATCCATTCAATTTGTTCTCATTTTCCAAATCAGGTAGAGAAGATATTTCCCATGAATGGCAAAAACCACATAGCTCTCCAGTGAGGTCATAATGCAGTACTGGACTATTGCCCCCCATAAAACAAGAGCCCCAAACTTTAATGATCATCAGCTTTTTCCTGAAAGGGGACATGCTTATGGGAGATGGTGGCCAGATAACCACATCTGGGCTAAGTATTTGAAAAGGGAGGCACGACCAACTTTTCAAAGAGAGGATATTCTAAGCACAGAGAACAAGGGGTGCCTGGGTGGCTTAGTCGGTTAAGCATCCGACTCTTGGCTTCAGCTCAGGTCATGATCTCAGGGTCGTGAGATCAAGCCCTATGGGCTCTGCTTGAGTCTGCTTAAGTTTCTCTTTCCCTCTGCCCCTCCCCCCGGCTCTCTCACTCTCTCTCTCTCAAATAAGTAAATAAATCTTAAAAAAAAAAAAAGAGTTTCATAGAACTAGAAACGGCCAAAGGGGGAACAGTGGAGTTAATATGGATTCAATTTTTTTTAATTATGTTATGTTAATCACCATACATTACATCATTAGTTTTTGATGTAGTGTTCCATGATTCATTGTTTGCGTATAACACCCAGTGCTCCATGCAGAACGTGCCCTCTTTAATACCCATCACCAGGCTAACCCATCCCCCCGCCCCCTCCCCTCTAGAACCCTCAGTTTGTTTCTCAGAGTCCATAGTCTCTCATGGTTTGTCTCCCGCTGCGATTTCTCCCCCTTCATTCTTCCCCTCCTGCTATCTTCTTCTTCTTTTTTTTTTTCTTAACATATAATGTATTATTTGTTTCAGAGGTACAGGTCTGTGACTCAACAGTCTTACATAATTCACAGTGCTCACCATAGCACATACCTTCCCCAGTGTCTTTCACCCAGCCACCCCATCCCTCCCACCCCCCACCACTCCAGCAACCCTCAGTTTGTTTCCTGAGATTAAGAATTCCTCATATCAGTGAGGTCATATGATATTTTGCAATGATGTGGATGGAACTGGAGGGTATTATGCTGAGCAAAATAAGTCAATCAGAGAAAGACATGGATTCAATTTTTGACAAGAGCTTTAGAGGGTTTTAAATAGCAGAAAATTTCAAGAAATAAAATTACAGCCCATGTGTAAAAAAACAAAGCAAAACAAAACAAAACAAAAAATGATCAACAGTTTTCTAGAGCTGATAAGCAGCAGTCTAGGCCTTAAGAGACAGCCATGGTCAGAAGGGAAAGGCTTTTAAAATCTCTAATCCTACTGGGGCACCTGGGTGGCTCAGATGGTTAAGCGTCTGCCTTCGGCTCAAGTCATGATCCCAGGGTCCTGGGATCGAGTCCCGCATTGGGCTCCCTGCTCCTTGGGAGCCTGCTTCTCCCTCTGTTTCTCTCTCTCTTTCTCCCCCTCTGTCTCTCATGAATAAATAAATAAAATCTTTAAAAAAAACTCCAATCCGACCTACCGTCCTACTCACACTTCCTTAGCCTCCCTATACAGAATAATCTAGTTTTTGAAGTAAAAGCTTGCCTTATGAGCAAAGATCTTTTGGAAATTGTTCTACACAGTTTAAGAGCCCACATAAACACTCTATATTATATTTATTTAATATTTGATATTACTCGTATGTAAAACCTCAATAGCCTAGGAGAGGAAATGTATTCATTTGCTCACAACGGACACTTGACTGGAATCTCCTTTGAAACCTCCAGGTACGCCTCTGTTTCTTTCATGAGCATCCCAGATTCCCAAACTGCACTGCTAGCTCTGAGTTACAAAAATGATTGAGAATTCTGTCTTATTTACCCAACAATACATGCTGTTAACTACTACTATATAATAGGGACATCTAACTGTCAAATCAATAATTTTCCCTTCAAGGAAGACAGACAAGTGAATAGATATTTTTATAAGATGATATTGAGTTTCTCAATAGGGGTGGACACAAGATGTGTTTGAAGCATAGAGGAAAAGTTAAGACTGACTGGGGAGGTAGAGATTTGTTGTGTTAAGGAAGTCAGCAAAGTTAAACTGTGTTTAAGGAACACAGAAAACTGGAAGAGATTTTGTTTAAAAACATCTAGCCACAGATTTGGCTTAGCAAATGCTGAGTGCTCAAGATTGCACAGAGAAAAACCCCAGAGATCTAAAGAGGGATCCCCTCAAATTTTCAGCAGGCTGAATTGCGTGAAAAAAACTACTCAAAGCCAAGGAAAGGGCCACCTGAAAGAATTAATGGCAGCAGCGCCTAGCATTCATATAGGGTCAGGAATAGCGCCTGTTCTCACCAACGAAGCTGGAAAAACTCATGGGACATTGAGTTTAGAATTCAGGGAAATCTTGGGGCATCTGGGTGGTTCAGTCAGTTAAGTATCTGACTCTTGATCTCAGATCAGGTCTTGATCTCAGGGTTGTGAGTAAAAGCCCTGTGTTGGGCTCCATACTGGGCATAAATCTACCTAAAAAAAAAAAAAGAATCCAGGAAAACCTTGCTTCAGTAGAGAATAATTTACTGTGGATTGAGCACTACTTTTGATTTGCCTAGCAAATCATGAAAGCAAGAAATCCAAGTATAAACCTGATTGCAAGTAACTTAACTGCATTTCAGAACCAAATTTAAAGAAATTTATATGAATACAAAAATATTCAGCAAAACCAAGGAAAAATTAATAACATCTAACACCCAATCAAAGATTATCAGGCATGCAAAGATTATCAAGAAAGTACAGCCTAAAATGAGGAAAAGAGTCGGGCGCCTGGGTGGCTCAGATGGTTAAGTGTCTGCCTTCGGCTCAGGTCGTGATCCCAGGGTCCTGGGATCGAGTCCCGCATCGGGCTCCCTGCTCCTTGGGAGCCTGCTTCTCCCTCAGCTTCTCTCTCTCTCTCTCTCTCTCCCTCTGTCTCCCATGAATAAATAAATAAAATCTTTAAAAAGAAAAAAAAAGGAAAATAGTCAATTGACACCAATACAGAACTGACACAGAGGCTAGAATTGGCAGAAAAGGACATTAGGACAGTTATAACTATATCCTATGAGCTCAAAATGTAGATAAAAGATGGCGATCAGCTGGACAATGGTGCAATTGGAGTCTCTGAAAAAGGGAGAGGGAGTATTTGCAAATATAATGGGTGAAAATTTTCCAAATTTCCTGAAAACCAAAAACCCATAGATACCCCCCAAAATCTCAAGCATGAGAAAACTATACCACGACTTGTTATTATCAAATTTTTTTAAAAATGAGTAAAAAAGTGGAATTTTTATAAAAACCTCTAAAGAGAAATGACATATTGCTATACAGTATCAATGAGTAGGATGGCAAAAGAATTCTTATTGGAAACAATACAAGTGAGAAAACAGTGAAGCAACATATTTAAATTTCTTGACAAAAATTAAAAACTTCCCAAAATAAAATTTTATACTTAGTGAAAATCTTTTTTTAAAGATTTTATTTATTTTATTTTAGAGAGAGAGAGCGAGAGAGCACGTGAGCAGGGGGAGGGGCAGAGAGAGAGGGAGAGAATCTCAAGCAGACTCTGTGTTGATCATGTATACTGGCATGGGGATCAATCTCCTGACCCTGAGATCATCCCCTGAGCCGAAACCAAGAGTCTGACACTTAACCAACTGAGTCACCCAGGTGCTCCCCAAAATATCTTTTTTTTTATAAAGAAGATGAAATAAAAATATTTTAAGACAAGAAAACCTGGAAAAAATCAGGAGCACACCCACAGAATATGTTAAAGAATATCACTGGGCAAAAGGAAAATAATACCAGATAGAAATGTGTGTCTGCACAAAAGAATAAACACTAGAAATTGTTACTACAGGATAAATAAGACCTATTTCTTAGTATTTGAACGTATTTTGACCATTTAAGCAAAAAAAAAATAGCTACATTTTAGGGGATTTATAACAAATTTATAATTAAAATGTTTGACAACAATAGCACAAAACCCAAGAGGGGAGAAAAAACAAATATGTTGAAAGGTCTTACTCAATACATGAAATAGTAGAGTAACAGTTGAAGGCAGACTGTGATCAGTAAAGAAGTGCACAGTATGCTCTATGGCAACCATTAGTATAATAAAACAAAGTGTTTTAGCCAATAGGATAACAAAGAAGATAAAAGGAAATCACTGCATTTACTCAATCCAAAAGAAGGCGAAAAAAAAATAAAAAGGAAGGTAAAATAGATGGGATAGTTACAAAACAAATAACAAGGTAACAACTAAAATCTAAACATATCACTAATCAAATTAAATGTAAGTGGTCTAAACACTGGAATTAAAAGTTAGTATCAGTTTGGATTTAAAAGTAAGCTCCAACTATATGTTAACTACAAAAACAAATTTTAAAATACAGATACAATCGGTTAAAAGAATATAAAAAGATATATCATGTCAACAGCAGGAAAAAGAAAGCTAGAGGGGCTCAGTCACTATCAAGCAGAGTAAATTTTAGAGCAGATTTATTACCAGGAATAAAAAAAGGGGAATTTCATAATGATGTGGAGTAAATAAATCAGAATGACAAAATAAGCCTACATGTTTCTATGCCTAATAACAAAGCTTCAAAATACACAAAACAAAAATGGATAAAACTGCAAAGAGAAAAAGTTAAATCCACAATTATATTAGGAGTTTTCAATGACCTTCTACCAAACAACAGAATGTTAATCACAAATACCATACTTTTGGAACTGGTTACACCAATGTGATCATCCCTGTTATAAAAGACTTTTCCAACAGTTGACTTGTCTAATGAAAAGAGAACTGGACAGATAAGGAAGACTTCCAAGAATCTGGGGTCAAATTTTGCCAACCTCATATTTTAGCTTGGGTTTTCCCAAGTTTCTACTTTTCTTCTCCCGTTCTAATAAAAATCCACTTATTTAAAAAAACCGGCATGTCCTATAATTGTCAGTAATCTTAGTCTAAACAGAAAACAAACCAGTTGAAAATAAATAAAAGTTCCTTGACAGTACAGAGTAGATCAGTTCTTATTGAGAACAGCACAAGACAAATATATTTCAGAAAAACAAAAGTTGCTACCTCACATATTTACAAAGAACTGCAGAAAGCTCAATAATCATTGCTTATCAGCAGGGACTCAGGGTGAATAGGTTAGAGCAGGTGAAGTTGAACCTCCCTGGGATGGGGAGTAAGAAAGACAGAGTAGCACCTAACAATAGGGGGGCAATAAAACAAAGTGTCTGGTGTCCAGAGGTGTTGGATGATAGATAATACAGTGTAGGGGTTAAGAGAAGGATTCTGAAATCAGTCAGATATGACTTTGTATATTGTTTCTGTCACTCACTAGCTTTGAGTCTCTAAGAAGTTTACTCAATCTTCCCAAACTTCAGTTTACACATTTGTAACTTAGCAAACTATCATATTTGCCATGTAGAGTTCTTGGAATTATTATTTGAGTTGATAAAGGTAAAAGTTAGTATCAGTTTGGATACTAGCACGGCACCTGATATATAGCAAATGCTCAATGGGTATGAACTATGATCACTTTTAGAGGTAAAAAAAAGGAATGATTAGATTTTATAGATCTTTGGGAAGCAGCAGAAATAAAAAGCCCTTGATTTACCTGGCAATGGGGGGCTATTAAGCAGGAGAGGAAGAATGAAGGGGAGTAAGTCAGAGGGGGAGATGAACCATGAGAGATGATGGACTCTGAAAAACAAACTGAGGGTTCTAGAGGGGAGGAGGGTAGGGGGATGGGTTAGCCTGGTGATGGGTATTAAAGAGGGCACATTCTGCATGGAGCACTGGGTGTTATGAACAAACAATGAATCATGGAACACTACACCAAAACAAATTATGTAATATATGGTGATTAACATAACAATAAAAAAATTTAAAAAAAAAAGAAAGAACACTTGATTGATATTCTTACTGAAAACAGAGTGTTTGAGTAGCTTTCATCTGGATTTTACAAAACTGGTAGGTGTAGTCTTTTCTTTTCTTTCTTTCTTTTTTTTTTTTTTTAAACCACAACAAACATTTATTATCTCTCAAGGTTTCTATAGGTTAGGAGCAGCTTAGCTGAGCAGTTGCTGGCTCAGGATTTCTCATGAAGGTTCGGTCTAGATGTCAGGTGGAGCCGCAGTCTTCTGGAAGCTCAACTGAGACTGAAGGGATCCCCTTTCAATGTGGCTTGCTCACTCCTCTTCACAAGGCTATATGAGTATCCTCATAACATGGTGACTGGCTTACCCCAGAATGAATAATTCAAGGGGAATGCCAAGCAGAAGCTATGTCCTTGGAAGTCACATAGCATCATTTCCACCATATTCTTTTTTTTCCTTCTTTTTTTTTATTATGTTATGTTCATCATCATACATTACATCATTATTTTTGATGTAGTGTTCCATGATTCATTGTTTGCGTATAACACCCAGTGCTCCATGTGGAACGTGCCCTCTTTAATACCCATCACCAGGCTAACCCATCCCCCCACCCCCCCTCCCCTCTAGAACCCTCAGTTTGTTTTTCAGAGTCCATCGTCTCTCATGGTTCATCTCCCCCTCCGATTTCCCCCCTTCATTCTTCCCCTCCTGCTATCTTCTTCCTTTTTTTTTTTTTAACATATAATGTATTATTTGTTTCAGAGGTACAGGTCTGTGATTCAACAGTCTTACACAACTCACAGTGCTCACCATAAGACAGGAAAAGGAAATGTGCTGGGTATGTTCCTCACCCTTGTCTTGAACAATTTATAATGTTTCATCGAAACATGTACTTTCTGTAAGTCCATGGTTTTCACTACTGAAGAAAATTATAAATTTTGGATTCAAGTATGATTTGTTGGCAGACTTTTCTTTGATAAATCTTATTTGAAGTTTGCTCTTGGGTATTACTATTATCTAAAATGGATCTCAATCAGGAAAGAGGGTAAAAGTATTTCCTAGAGGGAAATGGGGACTAGTTCATGTCCTTGTATTTTGCAAAGGAATTTAAAAGAGAATGTACAGAACAGATGGTCTTCCTGGTCCTGAAGAGAGGCCATGGTCCTTGCCCAGATCAAAAGCAATTTAATAAAAGACAGATGCAGGGGTCAAGCTAAAAGGAAGTAAAACAGTCCTCACATATCTTCTCCAGTTTCACAATGCATTTTATTCGCTCTCAACAAAAAGTAATGTAAGGCTTATGGAGATAGAGTTGCTTAAACACATTTATGAAATATTTGGAATTTAATTTTTTTTCTCAGCTTCATTTTAAAAGCACAAACTAAGCAATCTTTATTTCTCTACCTGCCAACATGAATGTTTGGCACATGCATTGCAAGTGGAATTCAGCCGTGAATAGATAAATGAAGAGGCAAATTGATCAGGTCAGTGAATCTCTATGTGCTTGGAATGGTAATATCCCCAATATTATTGCACACCGGTCAGAACATGCATGTGAGCCTCTGCCCACGCTGGTAACCACTCTCCGTTCACCCTCACTGGAGCAGAACGGCACATGTGAAACAGATTTCCTCATGTGTATCTACACTTTTCCTCTCTTAAACAGAATAATTTCTTCCATCCCTGCATTTTCATCTATAGAGCCCAGGGTACTTTGCTGGCATTCATGTTTTTCTTCACAGAGGAGCAAAACCTCAATGCAAAAGGTCAAAATTATTAACCTCAGTTTAGAGACAAAGAAACAAACATAGAAGGCTAAATGGTGTGATCCACAGCAAAGCAGACACCAAGCCAAGAACTGTGACTTAAAAACAGAATGTCTGATCTTCATAAAAGTAAGGAAAAGTCAGAAGAGCTTATGTAAAATTCTAGACATTTGTAATAGTTTCATTTTGTGAAATTAAAAGTCAACCCTGTTCTTAGATATTGTTCATTGTTTAGAAATGTTTTTACCGACATGATTTGGGAGACATTTATAGATAATTAACAATAACCTAACACAGAAGAGGGCATAATTTGAACAACAATATGATCAAGACAAAAGAATTAAATTATATAAAATGTCTTTATTATTTCTCAGAAGAATTCTACATGTTGAAATGGGACCTTCCTTATTTTCTGCTTTTTTGCGTCTCGTCTTTTATGTGATCTCGTAGCTACACAAACACAGATAGTGAAATGAACCAAATTCTTTTAAGGCATCCCATCTTCTGAGAAGATACAGTCTGGGCTACTCACCAGGATGAGCTCCCTGCTGTGTTGCAGAGTGAATGTTTCTGAGCATATTCCCTTGGTTGAATGTACTCCTCTGAGGACCAACAGAGCCACAAGCAAAAGCCAGAAATAGGTGAGAAGAAATGAACCTGGAGCTGATACTCTGCCTCCATCCATTTCTTCACAAATGCTGTTAAATACTTCACAGCAGCATCTGGAAGATTCTTCATACCCCTGCTGAAGTAGGAATTGCTAGGCTCTAAATCTAATTGCTTATGGCCACCCCACCGTGCTGTGACAATCAGGACCTAGAGATTCCTTGTTGGGCTCATTTCTGGACTCTTTCACTGACCAGGCCCAATATTCAGGAGAGATATGGCCAGGTCTGAAGACACCACTGTTAGGTGCGAGTCTGGGGATGTTTGTAGATTCTAAAATAACCTAAAAATGTGGCTAATATAAAAGACATTTCTTTATAAGCCCAAATAGCCTGAGGTACCTCTGTGGCTTAGGAGGGGAATATACTCTGGTGGGTAAGGTAGATGCCCCTGACAAGCCACCATGCCACCCCCTTCCAAGGCCCAGGATCCCCTGAGAAGTCCTCAAACAGCAAACAGACAGCTCTGGTTTTCCCATTTCTTCTGAGAAGTTCCGTTCATCCTCTAGCTATTGGAGTCAGGATTCGAGTCAGCTGTGACACAAGGCACAAACATTTATTGGATTTTTAACAGTAGGGTTTATTTATTTTCTGTACTATGGCATAAAGTTTTTAGTAGTTTTGTGAGCCACATTATATTAGGCAAGAATATAGCCAACAAGATAGCAAGGTCAGTATCTCCAGTGGTTGTTGTGAAATCATTAGCAGCATTACAAAGGAAGTGCTTTGGTGATGAGTGAATGCAAATTGCTTTTCAAACTGGTTTAGTAGTAAAATTCAAGGAGCTTTTAATCCTCACCCTTCTCCATGTTCACAGCATGATAAGCACACACCCACCATATTAGAATAGTATTAACTCCCATTAAGTGTCTGCAGAAAGTATGTCTAGGTTTGGAGAAATCCAGCATTTCTGGAATGAGCAAGTAGAAATTCATTAATTAAAGGTTATGACTTGTGTAAACATCTGATTAGATTAATCATTAGTTAATAAGACCTCAAAAATAATTTTGCATTCCATCACAGTCTAGACCATGGTGAATAAATTCTTTGTAAGAAACACAAGAATTAGATTAGGAAAATCCAGACACTTTTTCCTCATGTAAGAGGGTCTCAAAACTGCAACTATTTCTGTGGAGAAAAAGTAGAGAGTGTCAGAATGTTCCAGACATTTTTTAGTCTAGTATGTAAATTATTTCTAATTTATCTTTAAAAAGTATTATTCATGCTATAAAAATGTTCAAATAAAGTTTACAAATCTCTGTCTTTTAGAAACACCTCCAAGTGTCAAAATGTAGAGTTAGAATGTGCCTCAAAGGGTTAATGTGTTAAGGTATCAAACGGGTTAAGGATATTTTTGTGAAGTTCATTTCTATCTCTGGCATCATGCGGACCAGAACAAGGCCTTGAGGGACTATTTTATATGTTTATTTTGTTTTATTTTTTTAAAGATTTTATTTATTTACTTGACAGGCAGAGTGGCAGGCAGAGGGAGAGGGAGAAACAGACTCCCCACCGAGCAGGGAGCCCAATGCAGGACTCGATCTCAGGACCTTGGGATCATGACCTGAGCTGAAGGCAGACACCTAACCGACTGAGCCACCCAGGTGCCCCATCTGTTTATTTTTAAAGATCAAAAGAATCAATCACATTCTTTCAGGGAAAGTTTTAGGATATAAATGATTTGTGCTGAGCCCTAACAGTCTAAAAAGGAAATGTTATGAGAATCCCATGGCAAAGCTCTGTCCTCCCGCAGACTATGCGGTTGCTGTCATGATGCCGTCTTTATTTAGCAGGTTGTTATCTGCTCTGCAGCATTATTTCCCAGCTAGATGACTCCTTCATGGTCACCTGCTCCCCATCCAGTTCCTTAGGAAAACTTGACCCGATGCCCTCTGACCCCGCCATCCCACTGCTTATTGAAGAGCAACTCCTTATATTGCGGTATCTTGTACAGCCTCACATTATATTGATTTTCAAAAGCTCTTTCCATTTCTACTTCATCCTCCCACTCTTTCATACCTGAGTTTAGGGTCAGTGACACCTGCTGAGAATATTGCAGGCAGAATTATTTAATTCTGAACATACCTGCAAACGAAGACTGTCTTAGTATAGGGAAAGTGTTCTCAAGGTTTCTTCATTTCCTAACCAAATGCTATTTTGAAATAGAATTGTCTTTGAGAAGAAACTATTAAAACAGAGACAGGAACAGAAATGAGACATTAATGAAATTAGACTCCGGTGTAAAATTGAATTTTGGATCATGTTACTCTTACACAATAAATAGAGATGATATTTTAAAGCTAAAGATACCAGTGTTCAGTTGGGCTGTGTGTATCAGACTTGTCTGCAGCGGCTTAATCTAATCAGGTTAATTTGAGCTAATCCAAGAATCTATACTCAAGCATATAGCACAGTCCTTGCACCTTCTCTAGAAAGACCATAGCTCAATCTCCTTTCAGCTTTGAGTTTCCTCCAACTAAGACATGTGGCTTTATCATCCTGGCTGCAGTATACCCGAGAAATATAGACATCAAAACTAGGGAGAAAGAAGAGCTAAGGGCAAAAGCTGACTCTGTACTTTTCTTAAGTCCTATACACAAAAGCTTTTTGGAAGCTGCACCAAGTAGACTTCATTTGCATATCATTTGCTAGAAGGACATCACATGCTATTAGCCTTTAAGTCAGGAGTATGGGGAATCCAGGTTTTCAGCTAGGATTACAGCCACCCCTCAAATCAATCCAAGCTCTGTTAGTAAGGAGAGAGGGTGGAAGGGACACTGACTAGGTAAACACAGCGTCCCTTCTACTAAATTTGCTAAATGTTGACAAAAGGGATGCTGCAGTTAGTGTTCAACTGAGGGCACTGCTTCTTTCAGATATAAAATTCCTCACTATGAGCTCTAAACCCCTGGGCTGCGAAACATGATATGGAGAAATTTCCAGCCCATTTTCTTCTCCATCCTCGTAAAAGCCTATATTTAAAGGTATCAATTCTACTAAAAGATTCGAAATTGATTTACTACTTGGGTATTGAGTTAGAAGCAGAGGTAAGCAAGCTAAAGCCCCTCGGTCAAACCTGGCTCTCCACTTGTTTCTGTAAATAAGGTGATATTGAAACACAGCCATGCCCCTTTATTTACATCTCCTCTCTGGCTAATTTCAAGCTAAAATGGCAGAGTTAAGTTTTTGCAACAGAGACCACACGACTTGCAAAGTCAAAACTTTACTTA
Source organism: Callorhinus ursinus (assembly GCF_003265705.2). Classification (NCBI taxonomy): domain Eukaryota; kingdom Metazoa; phylum Chordata; class Mammalia; order Carnivora; family Otariidae; genus Callorhinus; species Callorhinus ursinus. The sequence goes on along the minus strand of NW_027397074.1, from coordinate 17,108,756 downwards.
CTGTCTGACCCTTTCCAGAAAGTTTGCCAACCGCAGCGAGAGAAACAGCCCTGTTTCTGTTAGTTCAAGATGAGGGAGGTGATTAGCTCCATATTTACACACCACATGGGATGCCCTCACAGAGAGAAATAATGAGATCCAGGGGAAACAGGAAAGCAGGTAGTAGTGGGAGAAACATAAATGGTATTTGGAGGAAAGTACCAGTTTTATTTAATGGACAATAATAAATATATAACACTAAATGCAAAACTACCGCTGCTTCCAGGATAACTTCTAGCGTTCCTACGAAGAGGTCGACTTAGCTTTACCATTCCCAGTTTCCTATGGGAAGTCTCACTGAATCAAGCCTGACTTTGTTAACAAACCAAGCCCTGAATATTCTCCTTGAATAGGATCCCGCAAAGCTATTAAATGCACAGCTAATTTTCTGAACTCAACAGGCTGAATAATTTTTTATTTCAAGTGTTTCCCCGATAATGCCTCAGAAAATATTAGGCAGATAGGAGACTAGGGGTCTTTTCTATACTTTGCATGGAGGTACTGCTGAGGAAAGAAATGAGGAAAACGTAGATAGTCCAGTCAAGAATGTCTGGATGTTCCAAGAATAAAGAGCATCATATTTGAATCACGCTAAAAAGACTCCCTGGTTCTGGGGCAGGGGGATTCTGTAAGTGAAACTGGTAAGTTGTCTTTTAAAATATTTTTATCCTGTTTTTTTTTTTTCAAAAGTGTAACTCCGTTTATTAAGTGCACTGTGAGAAACTCATGATAAATGCTGCATTGCTAATCACAGGAAGGCTTAGGAAACTAAGGTTTTAGCTGAGTACGTACTTGAGAAAAAATAGGTTTTAGTCAAGACTGTGCAAGCGTCTCCTTTAATTTGACTCTTGATTTCTTTATCTCCTTAAATAAACTAAGTGTTTATTTTTGGAGCAAAACTTATTTTCAAATTTTTCATTTCCTAGACTATAAAAATAAGTATTTCTTTAAGTCCACTTTAGTTATTTTCTCAATAATTAGTTCCTCTTTGATAAGCAAATAATCTGATTAGAAATGCATTATTTTTAAAGATTTTATTTATTTTTTTGAGAGAGAGAGAGAGTACATAAGGGTGTGGGGAGGCAGAGTTCTGGGGAGGGGAGGGCAGAGGGGGAGGGAGAAGCAGACAGCCTGCTGACTTGGGGGCTCAATCCTCATGAGTCTGAGGCAGACGCTTAACAGACAGAGCCACCCAGGTGCCCCAGAAATATATTATTTTTAAAATCAAAAGTATTTGAACAAAATTTTATCAACATCCACAGTTGCTACTACTGAAAAATAGCATTTCATATATTCTATTAGTGATTGTAAACGCTTCTTGGAAAAATACAACACATGAATATATTATTATCACTAAGATCAAAATTATACTTTAATTTGAAGTGACAAGACACTTCATAAATTAAACTTCCAAAACACTGAGTTTCAATATTTCAAAATTAGCCACTTTCAGATATTTTAGTAAAGTATGGCACTTAAATAGAACAAAAGCAGAAGTGTGCATTTAGGAAAATTTATAACAGTTGTGTAAAATTTGGCCCGTGTTTAGCTGACTTAAAAATTTGATGAATGCTATTCACGATTTCAGAAACACTGTTACAACAGAGGGAATTTTTAGTTGTGTTTATGCTTTTTTCTAGCATTGTATGCATTATTCATTGTGTATTTTATATCTTCAAATATATTTATTACATAAAACTCTGAGGTTGAAATGCAGGTACACTAAGAAAGGCTGCATAGATTTACTTTGACTTTTAAAAGGAAAATAATCTCATTCATAAAGAAACGTAATATAACTATCAAAGAGACCACAGTTTTTCAATTATCAAACTAATGAAGTCATAATGTTTTATAATACCCAGTAGCATTAGCTATGTGAGAAAACAAGCACATCCATTCATTCTTGGTATGAGTTAACAGACTGCTGCAATCCCTTTGGAGGGTAATTTGGCAATAGCAATGCATTTCTATAAGTACCATCTCCCTGACTCAGCAATTCTACCTAGAAATGCATCCCTCAGATATAATTACACATCTGAACAAAGGCTGTTCCTTGTAATACTGATGGAAGTACATTGAGAAAAAAAGAAAAAAAAAAACCTGTGTCATTCCTGAGTCCTTGTTCTTAACCACTACTCAAATTGCCTGTGATAGCTTCATTTTGGGAATGATACACAGTTTTAACCATGTCTGTAGGCTAGATTATTTTCTATTCCTTTTTATGTTAAGTCTCTTCCTTACACTTGGCCCTGGAATTAGACAAATTAAAGTTTTAAAAGAAGTTTAAAAAAAAAAAGAGTGAGGAGAAGATTACCGAATTACTTTTTTTGTTGCCTTAAGAAATAAGTACAGAAAAGAATTCATCCAACTCAGGGCCTAAAGAATCAGTGGCCTTGAATTTTACTCTCTTAAGACCAGAGTCAAATAATATCACAGCCTTTATTCACCAAAAGCTTTTAACTTTTCTAGAAAATAAAATAAAATAAAGCATCAGTTGAGACGAGGATGTTTTAAGGAATTAAAAATTAAATTTTTCAACGAGTCAAAGTAAAGTGGAAATAAGAGTTGGGCACAGGAAGAGCAGGGTGAGATACAGGTGAAGTCAAGGGTAGGGTTCTTGGCCTTGGTGAAAGCACCACGGGGTCCTATTTTCTTCCTTTGAAGTGTCCAACCGGCTGTTACATTCAAATCTCCTCCAAAAAATATCACAAAGATACAATTTTAATGGAATAAGATATTTAATGTCATTATGCAATTAACTGAAATCTGTAATTCAAGTGAAAACCATCCACTTTGACATTTGAATTAGTTGTTGATTGGGGACAAATTATGCCTGGAAATGAACTCTGGCAAATTCAGCTATCAACAGCTATTTAATGATGCTGTTTATTTACCCTTTATTTCATTTAGCCTAGTTTTAATTGAATTCCCTAAACCTTATTAGCCATGCTAATTCAAAATTTGGACAAAAATATTATTAAATTTATGAGAAGTGGTAATTTAGGAGGCCTAAATTTTCCTAAATAAAGCCATCTATTAGTTGTTCTACAAAATACTAGAATAAACATAGTGATCGTAAAAAAGCACACATTGCTATTCAGTATAAATAAATAGGTATGAAACCATGGATGCATAAATTTCACACGAACCTTCAAATAAATACAAGTGGGTTGAAAAATAGCTCCTTCAAAAATTAATACCAGAAATAAGAAAAAAATATGAATATATAAAATACTCTGCGGAAGACTGAAGCCTTATCAGCAAAGCCTTTATTTCCTTTGAGTTTAGATAATATTTATGTTTATCATACTTATTATCATGATGAAAAATTGAAAACAATCCAGAAGTGCAAGTATAGAAAATTGGTCAAATATTTTATGATACCAACATTTGATAAAACACATGCCACCAAAAAAAAATCTACATTGAGGGACAACACTTAATTACCCTGAAAACAGATTGTGACAGATACACCATTTACTCAAATATTACATGCTGCTCCCTTCCTTCTTTGCTAACATTAGTTTTTGGTTTTTTTTTGAGGTATCATGTAGAATTTTTTTTATTTGAGAGAGACAGAGAGCAGAGCTAAAGAGAGAGCATGAGCTGGGGGGAGGGGCAGAGGGAGAGGGAGAAGCAGACTCCCTACTGAGCAGGGAGCCTGATGCTGGGGGTGACTGGGGGGGGGCGCTCAATCTCAGGACCCTGGGATCATGACCTGAGCCGAAGGCAGACACTCAACAAACTGAGCCACCCAGGCGCCCCTGCAATTTCTCGACCTCAGGTATACATGTGACTCTGGTATAGCCATGGTCATAAATGAACTCCTACGATTTGGCCATAAGAAACTCCTAAGAGACTCAGTTCCCATGTTCAAGTCAAGTTGCCTAGTGGCCACTATGTTCCTCCTTGCAATGTTTTAATATATTTAATAATACAACAATAAAGCAGGGCTGACATCAAAGTACAGGTACAAGGCTCAGTTAAAAGTACAAGTGCTTTAAAAAAAAAAAGCACAAGTGCTTTATGCATATTAATTCCTTTTATCATCACAACAAATCTGTGTTGTAAATGTTATTATTATCATTCCCATTTTACAGATGAGGTGAAGACAGCTAGAGGCAGAACACTGGCAGCCAGGCCAGTTTAGAGTGCAGCTCGAACCAGCCAAACTATGGCCTATAATGCAAATCTATCTTGCAAACTAATGGAGGGAAATTCTTTCTAGGTGAAAATATGTTCTGCTTTTTTGAATTTCTAATTCTGCCCTTCTTTTCAGAACTTTTCCCAGCTTTCTCTTCAGATATAGGAACATGAGATCCAGGCAGGATGAAGACCATGTCTTTTGCCGAATGCCACTCTAAGTCTAGTAGCCAATAGGGACTGGAGGTCTATGCTTTAGAAACCGATCAGCTGCCCAGTCTCTGGGGCAGACACTTCAACGCATCCCTACAGCTGAGTTTTTGAAGTTGGAAGTTTTTGCTGAAACACAATCATTATAATCTACTAAGAAACGAGTTTGAAGGGCACCTGGATGGCTCGGTCGGTTAAGCATCTGCTTTCAGCTGAGGTCATGATCCCAGGGTCCTGGGATCGAGCCCCAAATCGGGCTCCCTGCTCAGCGGGAAGCCTGCTTCTCCCGCTCCCACTCCCTCTGCTTGTGTTCCCTCTCTCACTGTGTCTCTCTCTGTCAAATAAGTAAATAAAATCTTTAAAAAAAAAAAAAGAAACAAGTTTGAGGGCAATGACTTTAAAAAGACTGAACTGCCTTTTTAGGATTTGTAGCTACAAATATTCTTTTATGTCCACACAAACACACACACACACACACACACACTCAAAAACATACCCTGTACCGTCATTTTTACCATAAATATGTTTGTAGTATAAAAGAAAAAAAATGTACTGCTCAGGCTAAACAAGGAGGAAGACTTTATTCAAGACTATTGCAATAGGGAAGAGAAATTGAACACAACTCCACTGAAACAAAAGGAGGATTTGCCAGTGGCCGGGCTGAGGTAATGGAGAAGAATTAGAGGACATATCACAGAGATCTCTCAAGGTTATTAGGCCATCTGTGTTTGCTAATTATCCCTTCTTGAAGTTAGGTTCCTATCCTCCCACAGAGACTGGGAGATAGGAGCTCTATGCCCTTCAATAAATACGTTCCAAAGGTACGCTCCCATGTCCTCAGAGAAGCATTCTGGATTGTGGAAGACTTACAACTCTAAGTGACAGAGAAAGAATGTACAGTTGCAAATTTTCTAAAGTAAGTGCTCTAAGAAAAGGACAGTCAGGGCCCTATGGTCAGGAAGAAGCCAGTCTAAAGTTTAATCAAGCTGAGGGGAACGTGAAGGCCATCTTGGTCAGGAGAGAGTTTGGAAAATGTATGTAGAAAGAATTAAGAATATGTATTACCCTTATTTCTTAACAAAGATATCTATTAATATTTTGGTGTTTGCCCTTTCAATGATTATGCATCGCTTATTTATAAACATAAATTTTGTCATACATGCAATTTTATAGTCTTTCCCACCCAATACTTTTT
>NW_027397074.1:17050022-17098169 GCF_003265705.2 Callorhinus ursinus | reverse complement strand
GTCATATGATACATGTCTTTCTCTGATTCACTTATTTCACTCAGCATAACACCCTCCAGTTCTATCCACGTCGTTGCAAATGGCAAGATCTCATTCCTTTTGATGGCTGCATAATATTCCATTGTGTATATATACCACTTCTTCTTTATCCATTCATCTGTCGATGGACATCTTGGCTCTTTCCACAGTCTGGCTATTGTGGACATTGCTGCTATAAACATTGGGGTGCACGTACCCCTTAGGATTTCTACATTTGTATCTTTGTGGTAAATACCCACTAGTGCAATTCCTGGATCATATGGTAGCTCTATTTTCAACTGTTTGAGGAACCTCCATACTGTTCTCCAGAGTGGTTGCACCAGGTTGTATTCCCACCAACAGGGTAGGAGGGTTCCCCTTTCTCCGCATCCCCGCCAACATCTGTCGTTTCCTGACTTGTTAATTTTAACCATTCTGACTGGTGTGAGGTGGTATCTCATTGAGGTTTTGATTTCGATTTCCCTGATGCTGAGTGATATTGAGCACTTTTTCATGTGTCTCTTGGCCATTTGGATGTCTTCTTTGGAAAAGTGTCTGTTCATGTCTTCTGCCCATTTCTTGATTGGATTATTTATTCTTTGGGTGTTGAGTTTCATAAGTTCTTTATAGATTTTGGATACTACCCCTTAATCTGATATGTCATTTGCAAATATTTTCTCCCATTCTGTCGGTTGTCTTTTGGTTGTGTGGAATGTTTCTTTTGCTGTGCAAAAGCTTTTGATCTTGATGAAATCCCAAGAGTTCATTTTTGCCCTTACTTCCCTTGCCTTTGGCAATGTTTCTAGGAAGAAGTTGCTGTGGCAGAGGTCAAAGAGGTTGCTACCTGTGTTCTCCTCTAGGATTTTGATGGACTCCTGTCTCACGTTTAGGTCTTTCAACCATTTGGAGTCTATTTTTGTGTGTGGTGTAAGAAAATGGTCCAGTTTCATTCTTCTGCATGTGGCTGTCCAATTTTCCCAACACCGTTTGTTGAAGAGACTGTCTTTTTTCCATTGGACATTCTTTCCTGCTTTGTCAAAGATGAGTTGACCATAGATTTGAGGGTCCATTTCTGGGCTCTTGATTCTGTTCCATTGATCGATGTGTCTGTTTTTGTGGCAGTACCATACTGTCTTGATGATGACAGCTTTGTAATAGAGCTGGAAGTCCGGAATTGTGATGCCACCAGCTTTGTTTTTCTTTTTCAATATTCCTCTGGATATTCGGGGTCTCTTATGGTTCCATACAAAGCTTAGGATTATTTGTTCCATTTCTTTGAAAAAGGTGGATGGTATTTTGATGGGGATTGCATTGAATGTGTAGATTGCTCTAGGTAGCATTGACATCTTCACAATGTTGGTTCTTCCAATCCATGAGCATGGAACGTTTTTCCATTTCTTTGTGTCTTCTTCAATTGCTTTCTTGAGTATTTTATAGTTTTCTGAGTATAGATCCTTTGCCTCTTTGGTTAAATTTATTCCTAAGTATCTTATGGTTTTGGGTGCAATTGTAAATGGGATCGACTCCTTGATTTGTCTCTCTTCTGTCTTGTTGTTGGTGTATAGGAATGCCACTGATTTCTGTGCATTGATTTTATAGCCTGCCACTTGACTGAATTCCTGTATGAGTTCTAGCAGTTTTGGGGTGGAGTCTTTTGGGTTTTCCACATAAAGTATCATATCTACTGCAAAGAGTGAGAGTTTGACTTCCTCTTTGCCGATTTGGATGCCTTTGATTTCTTTTTGTTGTCTGATTGCTGGGGCTAGGACTTCTAATACTATGTTGAATAGCAGTGGTGATAGTGGACATCCCTGTCGTGTTCCTTACCTTAGGGGGAAAGCTCTCAGCTTTTCCCCATTGAGAATGATATTCGCTGTAGGTTTCTCATAGATGGCTTTTATGATATTGAGGTATGTACCCTCTATCCCTATACTCTGAAGACTTTTGATCAAGAAAGGATGCTGTACTTTGTCAAATGCTTTTTCTGCATCTATTGAGAGGATCATATGATTCTTGTTCTTTCTTTTGTTAATGTATTGCATCACGTTGATTAATTGGCGGATGTTGAACCAACCTTGCAGCCCAGGGATAAATCCCACTTGGTCATGGTGAATAATCCTTTTAATGTACTGTTGGATCCTATTGGCTAGTATTTTGGTAAGAATATTTGCATCCATGTTCATCAAGGATATTGGTCTGTAATTCTCCTTTTTGATGGGGTCTTTGTCTGGTTTTGGGATCAAGGTAATGGTGGCCTCATAAAATGAGTTTGGAAGTTTCCTTTCCATTTCTATTTTTTGGAACAGTTTCAGGAGAATAGGTATTAATTCTTCTTTAAATGTCTGATGGAATTCCCCTGGGAAGCCATCCGGTCCTGGGCTTTTGTTTGTTGGGAGATTTTTGATGACTGCTTCCATTTCCTTAGCGGTTATAGGTCTGTTCAGGTTTTCTCTTTCTTCCTGGTTTAATTTTGGTAGTTGATACAGCTCTAGGAATGCACCCATTTCTTCCAGGTTGTCTAATTTGCTGGCATAGAGTTGCTCATAATATGTTCTTATAATTGTTTGTATTTCTTTGGTGTTGGTTGTGATCTCTCCTCTTTCATTCATGATTTTGTTGATTTGGGTCATTACTCTTTTCTTTTTGATAAGTCTGGCCAGGGGTTTATCAATCTTGTTAATTCTTTCAAAGAACCAGCTCCTAGTTTCGTTGATCTGTTCTACTGTTCTTTTGGTTTCTAGTTCATTGATTTCTGCTCTGATCTTTATTATTTCTCTTCCCCTGCTGGATTTAGGCTTTATTTGCTGTTCTTTCTCTAGCTCCTTTAGGTGTAGGGTTAGGTTGTGTATTTGACCTTTCTTGTTTCTTGAGAAAGGCTTGTATTGCTATATACTTTCCTCTCAGGACTGCCTTTGCTATATCCCAAAGATTTTGAACAGTTGTGTTTTCATTTTCATTGGTTTCCATGAATTTTTTTAATTCTTCTTTAATTTCCTGGTTGACCCATTCATTCTTTAGTAGGATGCTCTTTAGCCTCCATGTTTTTGAGTTCTTTCCGACTTTTCTCCTGTGATTGAGTTCTAGTTTCAAACCATTGTGGTCTGAAAATATGCAGGGAATGATCCCAATCTTTTGGTACCGGTTGAGACCTGATTTGTGACCTAGGATGTGATCAGTTCTGGAGAATGTTCCATGGGCATTAGAGAAGAATGTGTATTCCATTGCCTTGGGATGGAATGTTCTGAATATGACTGTGAAGTCCATTTGGTCCAGTGTGTCATTTAAAGTCTTTATTTCCTTGTTGATCTTTTGCTTAGATGATCTGTCCATTTCAGTCAGGGGGGTGTTAAAGTCCCCTACTATTATTGTATTGTTGTCAATGTATCTCTTTGCTTTTGTTATTCATTGCCTTATATAATTGGCTGCTCCCATGTTAGGGGCATAGATATTTACAATTGTTAGATCTTCTGGTTGGATAGACCCTTTAAGTAGGATCTAGTGTCCTTTCTCATCTCTTATTACAGTCTTTGTTTTAAAATCTAACTTGTCTGATATAAGGATTGCTATCCAGCTTTCTTTTGGTGTCCATTAGCATGGTAAATAGTTTTCTACCCACTCACTTTCAATATGGGGGTGTCTTGGGTCTAAAAGGAGTCTCTTGCAGACAGCATATTGATGGGTCTTGTTTTAGAATCCAATCTAATAGCCTGTGTCTTTTGATTGGGGCATTTAGCCCATTTACATTCAGGGTAACTATTGAAAGGTATGAATTTAGTGCCATTGTATTGCCTGTAAGGTGACTGTTACTGTATATTGTCTGTGTTCCTTCCTGATCTATGCTGCTTTTAGGCTCTCTCTTTGCTTAGAGGACCCCTTTCAATATTTCTTGTAAGGCTGGTTTCGTGTTTGCAAATTCCTTTCGTTTTTGTTTGTCCTGGAAGCTCTTTATCTCTCCTTCTATTTTCAATGACAGCCTAGCTGGATATAGTACTCTTGGCTGCATATTTTTCACTTTTAGTGCTCTGAAGAGCTCATGCCAGTCCTTTCTGGCCTGCCAGGTCTCTGTGGATAGGTCTGTTGCCAATCTAATGTTTCTACCATTGCAGGTTACATATCTCTTCTCCAGAGCTGCTTTCAGGATTTTTTCTTTGTCGCTGAGACTTGTACGTTTTACTATTAGATGTCAGGGTGTTGACCTATTATTATTGATTTTGAGAGGGGTTCTCTGTGCCTCCTGGATTTTGATGCCTGTTTTCTTCCCCACATTAGGGAAGTTCTCTGCTATTATTTGCTCCAATATACCTTCTGCCCCTCTCTCTCTTTCTTCTTTTCTGGGACCCCCAATTATTCTAATGTTGTTTTGTCTTATCGTATCGCTTATCTCTCGAATTCTGTCCTCGTGATCCTGTAGTTGTTTATCTCTCTTTTTCTCAGCCTCTTTATTTTCCATCATTTGGTTTTCTATATCGCTGATTCTCTCTTCTGCCTCATTTATCCTTGCAGCTAGTGCCCCCATTTTCGATTGCATCTCATTAATAGCCTTTTTGATTTCGCCTTGGTTAGATTTTAGTTCTTTTATTTCTGCAGAAAGGGTTTCTTTAATAACTTCCACGCTTTTTTGAACCCCAGCTAGTGTCTTTAAAGTCATGATTCTGAACTCTAGGTCCGACATCATACTAATATCCGTATTGAGTAGGTCCCTGGCAGATGGTACTACCTCTTGTTCATTTTGCTGAGGTGATATTTTTCATCTTGTCATTTTGTCCAGAGGAGAATAGATGAATGAGAGAATAAAATGCTAACAGGTTAACATCATCCCCAGCAAGTATACTCTATACAAATCAGAGAAGACCTGAAACCAGGGGGAAAGAAAGGGAAAGAAAGAAAAAAGAGAGAAGGAAAAAAAAAAGAAAAAGAAAAAGATAAAAACAAACAAAAACAGAACAAAACAAAAAAAAACAGAATATGATCAAATATGATCAGGAAAATGCATAGATCAGTGCCACACACTAGATTTTGGGTGTATTTTGGTCTGTTAGAAGAAAGTGCCTCCTAAAATTTAAAAGGAAGAAAGACTTCTATATGTACAAAATAAGGGTTGGTGCAATGAAGAGATGGAAGATGAATGTAAAGATGAAAATTATAAAAGATTTTATAAAAGGAATTGATAAGAAGTTGTTTGAAAAAAGAAAGAAGATTTAAAAAAAAAAGAAAAAAAGGGAGAGAATGTGATCAGGCAGGAGACTAGAACAAAGCCATACACTAGTGATTTAGGGTATATTTTGATCTGTTAGAAGAAACTGTATCTCAAAATTTTAAAGAGAGAACAACTTATATATATATGCCAAAAATAAGGGGAACTACTATGAAGGGATAAAATATGACTCTAAAAATGAATAATAAAAAATGTTTTTTTTAAAAAAAAGGGATTGTTCAGATGTTGGTTGAAAAGGGGAAAAAGAAAAATTCAAAAAAGAAACAGTTAAAAAAATTAACTTTGAAAAGCTAATGAATCATGGTAAAAAAGCCATGAATTCTATGTGCAGTATTTCCCTAGCGCTGGAATTCTCCCATTCTCCTTGATCAGTAAACTTGGTCTTGGCTTGCTGGCTGTTCGTGCTGATCTTCTGGGGGAGGGGCCTGTTGCTGTGGTTCCTAAGTGTCTTTGCCGGAGGCGGAATTGCCCCGCCCTTGTCGGTCTGGGCTAAGCAATCTGCTCGGGTTTGCTCTCTGGTGCTTTTGTTCCCTCCAAGCTCTCGGTACAGCTTTGGAGGACCAGGGTGAGTATGGTGTCCTCCCACTCTCCGTCTGGAGGAGCTGAGAACCCGGGGCCCCGCTCCTCAGTGCGCCCCCAGAGAAAAGCAGTCAGTCACTCCCGTCTCCCCAGTCTCCGGCTGCACTCCGTGCTCACCCGGCCTGTGACCGAGCGTTTCTATCTCTGGCACTCGACCCCATGTGGAGTCTCCAAACCCAGCAGATCCCTGCGGTGCGCTCCCACGCCGCTCCTCCCGGGGCAGGAAGGGGAGTCTCCCCAGCTCTGCTGCTTGTTGTGTCCCCGCTGGAGGAGCAGTGTCCCGACTGTGCCACGGATCAGAGTTTATGGCTACCCTGAGCTGAGAGCCCGCGCCTCGGCTCCGTCTCTGCAGCCGGCTTCCCCGCTCTGATACCTGGGAGCTCTGCTGCACTCAGCACCCCCGGTTTTTCTGTGACCCCGAGGGTCCTGAGACCACACTGTCCCGCGAGGGTTCCACCCTCCGCTTAGCCACTGGAGCGACGTCCCTCGGCGGAGCCCACTTCTAAAAGTCCGATTTTGTGCTCCGCGGCTCTATCACTTGCCAGAAGTGGCTGACAGAGGCCCCCTCCCCCGCCGTCTATCCTCCCGAATATCGCCTCGGATTCACTTCTCCGCACGTCCTACCTTCCAGTGAGTGGTCGCTTCTCTGTTCAGAGATTTGTTGCTACTCTCTTCTTTGATCTCCTGTTGAGTTCGTAGGTGTTCAGAATGGTTTGATCCCTATTCAGCTGAATTCCTGAGACAAGAGGAAATCCAGGTCTCCTACTCCTCCGCCATCTTGCTCCGCCTTTCCCACCCAATTCTTGTTCAGAGCCATGGAACAAGTGAATTCTGGTGAAAATCTGTCTATAATGATTACAACGATACAGCAACAATAAACCTACATGAATTATGAGATTTCTTACATGCCAGGCATTATGGTAAGCCCAGTACTTAAATAATCTGATTTCGTTTCCCCAAAAAGCTTTTAAGTACTATTTGCACCCATATTCCACTTTTTTACATGAGGAAATTGAGTCTAAGAGATGCTGAGTAACTAGCTCAGAATTATATAACTAATGATCAGTTTTATAGAACTTAGTTTTATAGAATTTAGCTGCCTCACTCCCAAACCCTAGCTGGTAACATCTATTCTCTATTTTCTCTGATAGATTCTTTATGTACTTTGCAACTTTTCATTAACTCTCTCTTAGAATCATGACATTGCCATCTTCACAGGACTGGGACTTATCAATTATATTTCAAAAGTTTTATTTTCTACTCCACATAAACTGTAGTTTATTAAACATACATCCATGACAGCTTTGAAATATTCATTTGGGATTTAGCATCTGAAATTTAGAATGTTTCTGTGCCAGCAACATAGAAACATCTGCTTTCTCCTTGGTTAACAAATGAAACCTCTGGAATACAAATCAGCTTCTGAAAAATTATTATTTACCAGGGTAAGATTAAGACCCAGGAAGTATTCTTGTTTTTTTCCACATGCACGTGACTTACTATAAGAAAAGCCAGTTATGCTCTTTACTATACTTTAGTCCAATTTAGTAATTCCCAACTTAGGTTTACCACAATCCAGGGGGCCTTAAGAGAAAATCTCAATTCTACCATATTTCTCAGAGGAAACTAGTTTAAATTCACTTTTAAATAAGTCTGATCCAGCACTGTGAGTGATATGGTGTTAAATTCAAGATTATCAAGAAGTGGTAGAAATAACTGAGCACTATCTGGATTGTTACTGTTATGCTGTGTGAGGCAATGAGTGAGGTGTTGCGGATGAGAGAAGATGAAAATATGGCACAGCAAAGAGCATGCAGAGGGAAAAGGAGATCTGCATCTGGTCTTCAACAGGAATGGTTTACTTATTACCAAGAGAAACTACTAAAACCAGGGATGATTTCTTGGAAGGGCACAGGGTATCTTACTCAGAGGCGTGGCAAGAAGTGTAGGTAGGTTGAATTATGGAATGACATCAGCAGCAAGAAAGCTATGAACTAAGATGATTTTATCTGTCAATAGAGGATTGCATCCCTTCTGTGGACACACAAATGACATTCTTTTGTCACTACCCAGCAGGCCTTTCTCTATTTCAGAATGTATTAGACCTGGGTATGGCCAGTCTAAACTGGCTCTACTGCTCCAGTTTAGCCTGGTGCTCTGTTCTCGGACTCTGATTTCTAAGTCATGGAAGGAAAGAACGTCCCTAAAAGAGCTAGGGCCAAAGGCTCATCCAAATCCAATTACCTGTGACAGAGTGGGTGAGAGCTGTGACTTAACTCTCATTTAGCAGGGGTTGCAGGTACAAACAATGTAAAAAGAGGACATAAGCAAGTTCCCTAAGAATTGCATGTAAGGCAGAGGAGAAAATGTTCAGCACAGGAAATGACTGTGTGCTTGGTACATACACAATCTGAACGCACAGTAGGATGTGCTAAGAAGCATGCAAGAGATGTGAACGTATAGTTACAATAGTGAAAATGTAAAAGATTATTTTTTGGTCACTTATATGCATACGTATGCATGTATATATACAAACATACATGTACAATTGTAACACGTGACATCATATTCAAGTTGATAGTACAAACTGACATCAAGAGTTTTTCACATACAGTTATAGCATTTGAAGGGAGCATCAATAAAGATATTGATACCTACCATTAATTTAGCACCTAATTTACGTGAAACACTGTTAGGAAGTGTGTTCATGCATTATATCACTTCATTTTTAGAGCAACACTATAAGTAGACACTACTATTTTCCCCAGGCTAGAGAAAGAGTAATTGGCTCTTAAAGAAGGTAACAACTTGCTGGAGATTACATGTCTAATAAGTAACAGAGGCGAGAGTATAACCCATGTTTCTTAAACTAATTCTCCTAATCACTATGCATTACTGTCACTCCAAGCCCTGATGATGGCAGAATGTTTTTAGAGAGATGGCTTTCTAATACGTCATTTGGAAGACTAAAGGAGCAAAGACAAGAGGACGGTAAAATTCTGGAGTACTCAAGGAAAACAGAGGAACTATTTTTAGCTGAAACATGGGATATATAAGGAGAAGAGAGAAACTAAGCCTGAAAGACAAATCTGGTTGTGAGCATGGTGGGTCATGAAAACCACTTTTGGCAGGAGAAAAAATTATTTGAAATAATTCTTGAGGAAAGTGTGATTCCCCTAAAGTGTGAATAGGGGGGGTGGGGAGGAGAAAATAAGGAGTCATGAGAGTCTGATGAAACTATTGCTCTCTCATGTCAAGATCATCTACTGCAGTCCACTTTATTTAGTTGATGTAAATAATAAGCATCTTGCAGCCATTCAATGAATGAATGAACTGTGTAGCCAAGAGATCAGCTAAGCTAATAAGGTGAAAAACTGCCAAAATAAGTGAGTGGAAAGCTTAGGGTGTCTATTACTATTTCTTTTCTATCAGTTACTTCAGACAAAAAGAAAAAAATGTAGAAAAATACCATTCTCTGAAATTCTCTGCCTAAATGCGAGGCAATTTTTCTCAACTCCCTATCCATCACCAAGTCCTATTTGACTTCACTTCTAAATTATAGCCTATATTAATAGCTTTTTTTTGTCTCCAATGCTTCCACCTTAACCCAGCCATCGTCATATCTTTCCTGGATACCATAATAACTTTCTAGCTAGGCTCAAAACTGTCAATTTTACCCTCCCTTATATCTATCCCTGGTTCACAAAGCAAACAGAGCAATCAGTTCAAAAAAATCTTTCAGATTAAGCCTCTTACCTGATTAAAATTTATCAGTGGTTTAGAAGTGATCTGAGACTAAAATCCAAAATCATTGGAAAGGTCTGTGATATTGTGATTTATAAGAAATATACATTTGGTGTTCATCCATAGTTTCTGGCTCACAGCTCCCAAACCCTTTGGAGTTTCCAAAGTGTTGAGAGCAATAAAGCTCTCTTTTGTTATGTAAATGAAGTTACTTTTGGGCTTCCCCTAAGGGCAGGGGCTGGTTGCCAGGAGAACTAACCACAGGATTGGAAGGTTGGAACTTTCAGTCCCATCCACCTGACCTCTGGGTAGGGGAGAGGGGCTGGAGATAGAATCAATTGCCACTGGTCAATTATTTAATCAATCATGCCTATGTAATGAAGCCTCCATAAAACCCTAAGAGAACAGGGTTCTGAAAGGTTCTGGGTTGGTGAACATAAGGAGCTTAGGGAGAGTCTTGTAGAACTGAACCCTTAACCTGAGAAATCTGATGCTACCGCTGGATAGACAGTGTCAGAATGGACTTGAATTGTAGATGTATGGAGCATTGCTTGTTGAAATGTTGGAAGTCGGGGAGCCTCCCTACCCCACACTGAAACTAGGTTTAAGAACACTAAAAATACCATACATGATTCAGACACTCTGTACTTCTCTAGCTTTGCGTTTTATCATTCTCCCTACTGTGGCCCCCCCCATACTACTGTCCTTCAGCTATACTGACTTTCTATTATTTAAGTACTCCATAATCTTCCCCAAATCAGGAACTATGCCCTTGCTGGACTCTTCTCGTTTCTTTTTAGATAGCCAATGTATTCTCATCTTTAGAATCTAGGACCATGCTGTCAGAGAGGCTTAAGCTAACCAATAATTTAAAACAACTTCCAAACTTCCACCTCCGTCCCCTAATTATTAATATGTCACAGAGGAAGAGTATTCATTAACCCATAAAGAGCAAAAGCTGCTGTACAATGTTCAAGATCAAGAAAAGGGATACACAAAGATCCATAGGTAAGGGGTACCCGGGTGGCTCAGTCGTTAAGCATCTGCCTTCGGCTCAGGTCATGATCCCAGGGTCCTGGGATTGAGCCCCACATCGGGCTCCCTGCTCAGCGGGAAGCCTGCTTCACCCTCTTCCACTCCGTCTGCTTGTGTTCCCTCTCTTGCTCTCTCTCCTGCTATTAAATAAATAAGTAAGTAAATAAATAAGTAAATAAATAAATAAATAAATAAAATCTTTTTTAAAAAAAGATCCATAGGTAAGAAAAGAATACCTGTAAGGCTAGAATATAGATTCAAGTAGAGTAGAGATAAAAAGTGGGAGAAGGTAAGAGAAGAGATGGGAGTGGTACTTGGGACATCCAGAGCTTTTTAAGCCATCATAAGAAGTTAGGTTCTATTTTGAACCATACAGTGGTTTGTGAGAAGAAAGGTAATGGAATGTTTTAAGCAGAGGAGTGTGGCCATGACTGCATTTTAGAAAGATGAAGGGTACTTAGTGTAAATAAGGGGGAAAAGGGTAGGGAAGACTGGAGACAAGGAAACTAACCAAGGAGGAGATGGTGGTGTCCTGCTATAAAATAAGAGGCAGTGTGGGGACGGACTAGCAGAGGGGAATACTTTGGCTGCAGACCGAATTGTTGGGAGATTACTCACCAATCAGAAATCTATTTGCGCTCTTGACGCTACTATTACCAAAATAAATCATTTATTTCAATGAGATGTTCTGTTTTTGTTTTTTGGTTAAGAACATTAATGGTTTGGGCGCCTGGGTGGCTCAGATGGTTAAGAACATTAATGGTTTAATTAAATGAGTAGCTCTATTCTTATCATAATGGAAGGAGATATTGTAAAGAGGTTGATACATTCATTTTTAAGAGCTAAAAGGGAGGAAGCAGTTAACTCTCAACCCTTAGGGAAAATAAAATAAAAATTATTTCACTGGGTTGTTATACACAATGAATCATGGAACACTGCATCAAAAACTAATGATGTAATGTACGGTGATTAACATAACATAATAAAACAAAAAAAATTTACAGCTATCTCAATATAAAAAAAACAAAACAAACAAACAAAAAACATTATTTCAGGTGCTGGGGACTTTAGAGCAATGTGTTGGGTCAGAGGTGTTTAATCCAAAATGATAACTAGATATTCCCCAAATGAGCAAATTGCTGAAAGGTACTCAAAATTATGCAGCTGTGTCTTGTTGTTACTGTTGTTATTTTGGATCTTTTTCACATTTGATTTTAAATTTCTAAAAACATGTTATCTCACTTCTTCTGAAAATGCTTTCAGTTGTCATACACGAATAAAACTTAAAGCAGAATCAGAAATTAGAATACTAGAAAGGAATAAGAAGCAAGTATTTCCATTGTAAAGATCAATACAGATTTCAAAAGTGACATCACACAGATGGTGACAGGGAGCCTCAGCCTCTAACCCCCCTACAAAGATCAACAATTAGATAGCTATTCAGGAATCCAAGAACAAAAATAGCTCTGGAAGATCTCTAGAGTCCACCTAAGAAACTTCAACATAGAGAACAAAATACTTGAGAATAACTGCATAAAAAGAGAAGGAAGACAGCTTCATTTTGTTTGCATCATCCCATCCCCAAGCCGTCATTACTCAGTGCCAAGAAGGAAACCCCCAGCTAGGAAGAGTCCCCCCGTCACTGGGAAAGGGAGAGTACGGTAAGTGAGCAGCTTTTCCATCATAGCTGAGATGTATAGGACTAGGTGGGGATAGGGAAAAAAAATAGGGGTTACCAAAAATAGCCATGAAATGAAAGATTTATACACCAAAACTATAAGACAATGAGGAAAGAAATGAAGAAGACTCAAATAAAGAGACAGATATTTTGTATTCATAGATCAGAAGAGTTAATATCATTAAAATGTCCATGCTACCCAAAACTATCTATTGAGTCAATGTGATCCTATAAAAAGCCCAATGTCATTTTTCATGGAAATAGTAAAAAGTAGTCTTTTTTTAAAAAGATTTTTTTTTTATTTATTTGACAGAGAGAGAGAGAGAGTGAGAGAGGGAACACAAACAGGGGGAGTGGGTGGGGGAGAAGCAAGCTTCCTGCAGAGCAGGGAGCCCAATGCGGGGCTCAATCCCAGGACCCTGGGATCATGACCTGAGCCAAAGGCAGATGCTTAATGACTGAACCACCCAGGCGCCTCAGAAAAAAGTAGTCTTAAAGTTCATATGAATCCACAAAAAGACCCACATAGTCAAAGCATTCTTGAAAATGAACAAAGCTGGAGACATCATACTTCCTGATTTCAAACTATATTATGAAACTATAATAATAAATAAATTATGGTACTGGCATAAAAACAGACACATAGATGAGTGGAACAGAATCAAGAACCTAGAAAAATGCATGCACACATGGTCAACTAGTATTTGACAGAGTAGTCAAAAATACTCAGTGGGGAAAGAATAGTATCTTTGATATATGGTGTTGGAAAAACCATATATTCACAAACAAAATAATAAAACCGGATTCCTATCTTATTCCACTCACAAAAATTAACTTGAAATTGATTGAGGACACAACTCCCAGAAGAAAACACAGGGGAAAGCTCCTTAACATTCATTTGGCGATGATTTTTTGGATCTGACACCAAAAGCACAACCAACACAAGCAGAAATCAAGTGGGATCACATCAAGTAAAAAGCTTCTGAGTAGCAAAAGAAACAATCAATAAAATGAAAAGACAATCTATAGAATGGCAGAAAATATTTGTAAACCATACATCTGATAAAGGGTTAATATCCAAAATATATAAAGAAATATACAACTCAATAAATGCTAATCAGTAATTATCAAGGAAATGCAATTCAAAACTTCAGTGGGATACCACTTTATACCTGTTAGAATGGCTATTATTGAAAAGACAAGAGATAACAAGTGTTGGTTAGGATGTGGAGAAAAGGGAACTCTTGTGCATTGTTGGTAGGGATGTAAATTGGTACAGCTGCTATGGAAAACAGTGGAAAACAGTATGGAGGTTCCTCAAAAAAATAAAAATAGAACTGCCATATAATCCAACAGTATCACTTCTTGATATATATCTGAAGGACATGAAATAATTATCTTGAAGAAGTATGTGTACTCACATGTTCATTGCAGCAGTATTCATCATAGCCAAGACATGGAACTGACCCACGTGTCTGTTGATGGATAGATGAATAAAGAAAATGTGGTGTATATCTATAATGGAATATTATCTAGCCACAATAAAGAAGGACATCCTGCCATTTGTGACAACGTGGATAGACCTTGAGGGCATCATGCTAAGTGAAATAAGTCAGAGAAAGACAAATAGTGTATGTCCTACTTATATATGAAATCTAAAACTGTTAAGCTCATAAAAACTATAGAATGATCATTGCTGGGAGCTGAGGGGTGGAGAAACTAGGTAGTTGTTGATCATATTGCACAAACTTTCAATTCTCTTCCAGTAGAGCTAATGTATAGCATGGTGATTAAAGTTCGTAATACTAGGGCGCCTGGGTGGCTCAGTTGGTTAAGCGACTGCCTTCGGCTCAGGTCATGATCCTGGAGTCCCGGGATCGAGTCCCACATCGGGCTCCCTGCTCGGCAGGGAGTCTGCTTCTCCCTCTGACCCTCTTCCCTCTTGTGCTCTCTATCTCTCATTCTCTCTCTCTCAAATAAATAAATAAAATCTTTAAAAAAAAAAGTTCGTAATACTATATTGTACACTTCAAAGTTGCTATTGAGTCTAGCTTTCATGTTCTCACTATAACAACAACAAACCGGTCATTATGTGAGGTGAGGACTATTAACTAAACTTATTGTGGTAAACATTCACTACAAATAAATACACACACACACACATATATATGTATGTATCAAATTTACACTGTACACCTTAAACTTATACAATGCTATATTTCAATTATCTTCCAATAAAACTAGATAAAAAAGATCAATAAAGTTTCTATCTTGAAACAACAAGAGAAAAATGAGGGCTTTATTTTAAATTGCAGATGAAAAACCAAATCAATTCTATGGTGGTAAAGTAATATGTTCCAGACACCTGGTATTTGGGCTGTCTAACCTGATAATATAAAATAACAGAATCCCTAGAGTAATGCATGAATAGTTGGTCAGATAGACAATCTTTCTTGAATATTAATTGCCTCAGTTAAGCTTGTCATGAAAACTGGAGAGCAGACAATTAACTCTTAAAGATCTT
Organism: Callorhinus ursinus; assembly: GCF_003265705.2. Lineage (NCBI taxonomy): Eukaryota > Metazoa > Chordata > Mammalia > Carnivora > Otariidae > Callorhinus > Callorhinus ursinus. Next base: position 17,083,376 of record NW_027397074.1, on the reverse strand, counting down.
AGGCAAGAATGTACAGTGCCAGCAATTTATATAATTGGTAGGTCATAAGCTTTGAAAAACAAGAGAGTTAGAAAGAAGAGTTAGAAAGAATGTTTATTATGAAATTTGAGAAATCTGACTAGTACTCTTATCAGGGTGTAGGAGTGTTTTCTGTGAAAATGGGTCATTAGGGTACCCAAGTCTAATCCCTTATTTTCTTAAGTAGTTGCTCTGGAATTACCCTAATTCGAAAACAAACCACTTCTTGAATTTCTTTTTTTAACTTGTTCTAGATCTGGCAACTCTCATGCATAGCTGGTAGGAATGTAAAATGAACCAACCATTTTGAAAACAGTGTTGCCAGGTTTTTGCAAAATTAAGCACATATGTACTATATGATATAGCAATTCCATTCTTAAATATTTACTCAAAAGAAATAAAAATACATGTACATAAAATATGAGACAACTTACACCAAAATTTTGAAGCAACTTTAGCATAAAAGGCCAAAGGTGGGGGGGACAGTTTCCAATTTAAACTGTACTCAGTAGAAGAATCGATAGATTGTGATATATACAGAAAGTGAAATACTTTTCAGTAATATAAATTATAAACAACTGGTACATGCAAAACATAGATGCATTACAAAGTCATTGCTCTGAGCTCAAGAAGCCAAACATAAAATAACACATCCTGTATGTTTCCACTTAAGGGAGAGCTGAGATGATAGAAATGTTCTGTATCTTTATAATAGTGCTGATTACAGAGGTATGGGTATTTGTCAAACTCATTAAATATGTATCTGAAAATATAACCTTAAAAAATAACTAAACAAATAGAGCGTGGATTAGCAGTATTTCAGATCAGAGGAGACTAAAGAGACATAAGGGGATGGGAAATTAGCGTTTATCTCAGTCTTAAGTTTCCTAACTTTGTAACTTGTTTATGTTTATATGAGATAATATCTTTACTCTTAGAAAATGCACACTCAAGTATTTAGAGCTAAAGGGGCATGGGATCTCCAACCTATTCTCAAATGATTAGAAAAAATTACATCTATATTTCTACAGAGAAGAAAAAATTGATGAATCTTAGACATGCGGGAGATCTTTGTACTAGTCTTATAAATTTGAAATTATGTTAAAATAAACTCCCCCCACACACCCCAAGAAAATAAGTAATAAATATGCAATTGCAATTTCAACGTTCTATAGCATATGTAAAATATGGCAGAGTTAATGTGAACCTAACCCCTTCTAGAAACTATTTTACAATTTACCTATCGTAGATATAGCAGAATCTCAGACAAGCTTCTGTGGACTGTGCTTAATCTTATGGTCAGGTTTCCAGAACTAATGTATGACTGGAGTGAACAATTAATTTGGGAGAATAGATTTCAAGGGTGACGACTATAACTCAGTATAATTAATAGTAAGTGATTCTTATCTACTTAAATATGAAGACCAGTTGCCTCTGGAAATAATTTGTAGTCCCTAAAGAGAAAACATTTCATCAACACAACACAGAGAAACACATGTATTTCTAATTTTATTACTCCAGGAGAGCATGTGTCCAATTAGTTGAACTTAGTAGGAGGCCATTAAAAATGAGTTATAGAAAAAGGGAATTAAAACATAGTCCTAGTATATACTACTTGAAATTGTGACTTGGTCAGGCAGAACAACTGGCTACTATATTAATATAGTGGTATTAAAAGATTTAGATTACATGAAAATATTAACAACTTAAGAGCTATGTTAAGTGTATATTGTTTGGCTCCTAGCCCAATTCTGCACAAATAGCTATTAGCTAATGCAAAGCAATAAAAGCTACAAATAGTCATATTTGACTCTTAATTGATTTCTTAACAAAGTAAGTACATAACAAATCAATATTAAAATAGTTGAGGCAGAAACCACACTTTCCTCATTTAAGGTAGGAGACTTGAGAGAACAGCTCATTAAAGACAAAGCTCTGTGGCTCTAAAAAGTAAAAGAGACTTCTTTTGCATCCAAACATTCCCTAAAGATATACCTTAAGTTGGTATATCTTAAAACAGATCTTCTTTTTTCAGCCCTTGACTATTACCAAGCATATAGCTTTTAACACTGAAAATTAGATGAAAAGAGAGATCAGGAAAAAAATAATGGAAATCTAGACAAACTGAGGTGATAGTAGTATGTCCAGTCTTGTCTGTTTTATCACGAATAGTCCAACTTAAAATATTAATTGATTTAATAAACAAGAAAGCTTAGTGTTCTAAAAAAGCCAATTTTTACTGCAAACAAAATACGTATTTTAAAAACCTTGAAGGGTGCCTGGGTGGCTCAGTCAGTTAAGCAGCTGCCTTCAGCCCATGTCATGATCTCAGGGTCCTGGGATTGAGCAAGTCAGGCTCCCTGCTCAGTGGGGAGTTGGCGTCTCCCTCTGCCCCTACCCGCTGCTCATGCATTCTCTCTCTCTCTCGCTCTCCCAAATAAATAAAATCTTGAAAAAAAACCTTTGAGATTGATTCAAGTTTGCATAATGTTAACATAATCTGTTTTTCATTTTGCCCCAAATCCAATGAAATGAGAGAACTGTGATTTCATAAAATACTAAATTATTGGTAACAGTGGAAAATAAATAAACAAAACAAAAAGTCCTATTACAGGACTCTTCTGACCATTTCAGGAAGATGACAAACAGAGAGAAATCATCCAGTAGGTAATGGGAGCACAAAACAATTACAGAAAAAGATGACCTCCAAGGTGAGAAAATTTTAGGTGAAAGGCAAAGTCTGAATCTACAAGAGAATTTTAAGAGTGAGTCACTGCCAAACTGCACTTCAGCAACTGTACCACCCAAAGTCTTGTACTGAACGGTGGATGGCACTGATACTTATTCCTACATCAAGGATGGGGTCTGGACGCTGGCCACAGAGGTGTAAAAATGAGCCCAGAGGGTTACTGAGAAGAGGCAAGAACCTCTCACTTTCCAAATAAAAGTGATCAGAATTCTCAGATAACAACACATTGTGATCTACAAAATTACCAGAGGCAGGCTAAGACACACTGAACTCTCAAACACAGACCAATCAGCAGGAATTCTCACATAAAAAAATTATATACTGCCAAGAATAGTCAAATAGTTGAGGAAAATTAGCACCATGAAACTCTTCACACAGAAGAACCTGAGAAAACATGCTTCTCATTATCAGAATTGGTTACTAGGTTACAATGGAGAAAAGCAGCAGTATAAATGGTCTAGGGAAAATGATTTTAAATCTCAAATTTTGTGCTTGGTTAAATTAGCATTCACTTGTGAGGGCAAAATGCAATGCTTTTCAAAAACATTTGGAATTAAAATCTAAAATGGATTTCTGGCTTCTGCTTAGAACGTAGAAATCTGGCAAGGTCATTGTGTCCACCAACCATAAGAAAAGACCCAAAAAGCTCGGAGAAATGAATGTCCTTTCATTTCCTATTCTGTTTTGTTAGCTGTGTCTTTATTGTATTAATTTCCTATGGCAGCTGTAATGAACCACTACAAACTAAGCGGCTTAAAACACCAGAAATATATTCTCTTATAATTCTGGCAGGCACAAGTCTGAAATCAGTTTTACTGGGCTGAAATCAAGGTGTTGATAGGTCCCAGGGGAGAATGTGTTCCTTGCTTCTTCTAGCTTTTGGTGGCTGCCAGCATGCCTTGGTTTGTGGCTGCATCACTCCAATCTCTGGCTCTATGATGACACAAGAGACGAAGCTCTTCTCTTGTCTCATCAAACCTCGCTGTCTTCCCTTAGAAGGACACATATAATTGTATTAAGGATCAACCCTGACAATGCAAGACAATGTCCCCATTTCAAGATACTTAATCAAATCTACAAAGTGTTTTTTTTCTTTTTTAAATTTGGTTTTTGTTTGTTTTATCCAAATAAAGTAGCAAATACTGAATGTGGGGATGAGAACATGATATTGATATTTTGGGGTATTCAGCCTACTACACGTATCATTTGATTTCTTCATTGTTTGGGTATTTTATTTTGAGGCTCACTGGGAGAGAATAGTCTTTGTGTTTGTTGTTGTTGCTTTCTTCTTTGTTTTTGTCACGTCTTCCTGTCCATCACTTCTTAAGTTACCTGTCCCGGGGTTTTCCATCCTAATCAGGTCTTGTGATTGGCCATCGGCTTTTCAGCCTCACTGTGGTCTTTGCATTATTACAGGCACCTGCACAGTTGCTGGTGCTTGGGCTGGTAGCCTCCCTGGCTAGCAGCTTATTAAAAGCACTAGCCCCTTGGGCACCTGGGTGGCTCAGTTGGTTAAGCAACTGCCTTCGGCTCAGGTCATGATCCTGGAGTCCTGGGATCGAGTCCCACATCAGGCTCCCTTCTCGGCAGGGAGTTCGCTTCTCTCTCTGACCCTCCCCCCTCTCGTGTGCTCTCTCTCTCAAATAAATAAATAAAATCTTTAAAAAAAAAAAAAGCAATAGTCCCAGTTTGTGTTTTGCCACTGTTTGAGTTTTATTTTTTCAGTCTCTTTGATTTTTTTTAAAAATTTTATTGTTATGTTAATCACCATACATTACATCATTAATTTTTGATGATTCTTTTCTTGTGTGTGAAGCCTACTCCAGGGCCATATTTCAAGCAGAGAGTTTCAGACTCCATCAGAGTGGATTGCATTACTCTCTAAAATTGTGGAACTATTTTTGCTTGCTTTAGCATCCATGGCCTATCAGGACTATGTCATCCTCGTGTTTCTGGTCTATTTCCAGACTACAGAGATGTTTATTTCATTTAGAACCTTGTTATATCACTTGTTATTGTTGTCTGTGTGAACATTGTGCTTGGCTTTGCCGTAAGTTTGAAGCAGAGGGTGGTGTCATGACCTAGACCTACTATGTCATCTAGACCAGGGATTCTGGTTGTTTTTATTACCTTGTGGTCTTTAATTGTATTAAGGGGGGAGAAAAAACTAATATGAATTTTCACAAATTATCCTAAATTATCCTGCTTGAAATACATTCATATTAATGTGAGATATATATTTCCTTAAGTGTTTCACTATAACTTAGTATTAGTTATGGACATTTAAAATGTTATCATAGCATTTGAGAAAACAGTGGTGAAAAATCCAGTTCTCCAGAAGTTGCTAAGCCTCTCACATAAAAAAATTAACATAGAGCTATTGCTTCCTCTCCCCTGGAAGCCAAATAAAAGATTACAAATTAACATTTGAAATTCAACTTGGATAATAAATTTATAATCATGCCAACCTATCATTTATAGCTATCATAATAATATGCAGATCTTAACAAGGTATCCCTTAAAGAAATATATTCTACAATACAAATCCATGAGCACCAAGATATATGATTAGCTACACAGGACACAATTCTGCCACTAAATTCTTAACATCAATCATGAAGCAAAAGATGCAGATGGTCATGATATTTTTGAAGTTTACTACAAGACATTAATGGTTGAACAAAGATTAGATATTATATCACAGATATCCAAATGTACGTATCTTGAAAAAATTCTCCTGTGTATATTTCTGATGTTGCATCTTAGGGTCATATATGACTGATAAGACATGCATGCATACATACCATACACACACACATGCACACATTAGTACTAAACTGAAAAAGTCAATTAAATTTGTCAACCAACCAAAATTGTTTTACATTATTTGAGTATACATTTCTATGTGCCCATGAAAACAAATTCAGGTTATACATATAGTCCAGACACACACACAAATGCACTAAAATACAGATAATATTTTTCAGAAGGGAAAAAAACAACTTACAAACACTGCTTTTGTGATTTAGCAAATGCTATCTACATTGTTCAACAGATTGAAGTGATAAAAAGACTCTGAGGGGTGTTGGAACATCCGTAGGTACATACAGAGTACAAATACACAATAAAGTTTAAAAATGAGTTCTCCAAATATTTTAATATTAGTTACTTTCAAAATTAATTTAAATATGATCAAATGTCCAATTAAAGGGGTACTGTGTTATAATCAAATTCTATGATAATTACTGGGTTAAATTCTTATGATTTTATTCTGACTGTCAAAATGTATTTAAATCTTTTCTCTTGAAACACATAGAAAATAGCTTTTAAAATATATCTTAAATTTACCTCGGAGTTTTCAATTGTATCATACTCTCAAAAATAAACATACATTTTGTTGTGAACTTGAAATTAAGTTAGCATTTATATTTAGTGAATGTCCCCATAAAAATACAATGGAGCTTTTGGGAATTTGCATTCTTGGCCAATGTAACACTCAACTTCTAATTACTGGATGTGAGTATATCCAAAGTCTTTTATGTAAACAGGTTATATATATAGGTTTTATATACATATATACACACACACACACACATATATATATAAATATAACTGCACATTGGGTAATTTATGCAAAGCCGATAGATCACTTTTAGAATGTCTAATAGGTACAGGTAAGCCTTCTTAGATGGTGGGGAGTACATTAGCAACAGGAACAAAGAATAATTTCTATCCTCATAGAGCTTACTTTCTATGGGAAGAAGACAAAAAAATAAATGAATCCTTAAAATATATAGCAAAACCTGATAAAAACTATAAAAAAATAATGTAGAAAACAAGAGATGTGAAATAACAAAGGGAAAAGTTGCAAATTTAATAGGTACTGGAGAAATGACCTATTGAGAAAGAAGGAATTTGATCCAATATCTGAAATAAATAGGGGAATGAGCTATGTGGATATTAGGGCAAGAATATTCCAGGCAGAGAGAACTACAAGTGCAAGAGTCCTAGCAGAGTCTAGCAGAGTAGCAGAAGGGATGTGTCTAGAGAGCAGTGAGTTAGAAAAAAGTAGTAGGAGGCGGTGAATCCTTGTCAGCTGCAGCTTCTACGTTGAGACTGATGCAAAAGAGTTGGAGGATTTTGATCCAAACAATAAGAAAGATTTGACAATGCTTTTGAAATTAGACAAAGTGGCAGATAGGCAAGAACAGAAGTAGACACACTGGTTATAACGCTATTGTAGATATTCAGACAAGACCAGGGTGGTAGCCAACAAGGTGGACATGTTTTCCTGATTTCATGACTAATGAGAGAGAAAAAGAGAAGTCAAAGTTTTGGGCCTGAAAAGCTGGAAGCAGAACTTTCTACTTTCTGAGAAAGCAATGACTCAAGGAAAAGCAGGTTTCTGAGAAGAAAGATCAAAATAAGGTTTTTCATCTCTTTTAAGGACATTTTGAGATGTCTATTAGAGATCCAAGTGCAGATACCAGTCTATTAATTCACATAACATTCTAGAATCAGAAGAGTGGCTCATTCTAGAGGCATCAATTTGGACGTTTTCTATTCCCTGTCTCATGGAGACCTGGAAAAATCACCAAGGGACTACATAAAGATAGAAGAGAGAGAAGGGTCCATGGCTTGGGGGCTGAGACATTCCAACATTTAGAGGTTGGGAGATAAGAAGGAATCCACAAGTGAGACTAAAAAAGAGTGGTCAGTGAGCATGGAGAGAAATTGGGGTAGAGTCGAGTTCTGGAAGGGAAACATGAGTTAGTAAGTAGATAAGCAGGAAAGAAAAATAAAGGAGTTAATAGAAAACTTAGGAGGGAGGTACAGACTTTTTCATAACTGGAGTGAAAGCAGAAGAGGTGATCACAGAAGCAGACTGGTAGGTTGTGTGGTGTTAGGAGTTTGGGTAATTTCTCTTCTAAGTGTATCTACTTTCTTATTTCAATAAAAAAAAAATGTCATCAGTGGAGAATGAAGATGGGCGACGTAGCGTTGGCAATTTCAGCAGACAGAAGATGATGTGGAACAGTCCTCTGTCAGAGTGGGAGAGCGCATGAAGAATAGACTTCTAATATGACTGCTCTTTTTGACCAACACACAGATTTGGAAGATCCCTGTTTGGAATATTAGGTGCAGAATGTGGTGAAGAACTTAAATGAAGGAAAACCTTTCCTTGAGATTAATATATAACCGTAGTGATACGGAAAAAACTGCCTCAAATATGTAAAGGCGTTTTTATCATTCTTCAGAGAGATGCCAATATTTTGTTTTGTTTATTCTTCCATGTTTTGTTGTTTGGAAATACTGATGACCTAAGAAGTGAGAATTAAATGGGAGCTCTGGGGAAAATGTGAATCTTCCACCCAAGACACCCACCATGCAACTGCAAATCAATGAAACATTAACTATTTGAGCTTTTAATATGTGCTAGGTATCAAGGTGAGATTTGCAAAGGGAGTTTCGTGAATAGGAAAAATATTCCAGAAATAGTAGATTAAGTCCCACTTATCTTTTTCAGTTGTCAATTTCCTAATCACATTATACTTGGCAAATGGGAACTATCAAACTGAGTAAATTGAGAGTTTCTGGGCGTAAATATTTATAAATTGCCTAGTGTGGATAAAATTCTAATACTGAATTAGAACCTGGCCACTTTAAATAATTTGAAGTTGGAAATTAATTGTAACAAAGTGAAACATTTAATCAAAAACCCACCTAGCCATTTGCACTTGCCTTCATCTGTAATCCAGATGTCATTAGAAATCCCTATGAAAGCATTCTTTGAAAGAAAGAAAAGAAACTTAGTGCCATTCTTTCATTAGACTTGGCATGATTTCCATTTTGATGGTTGTATTGTCTCATGTTCCCTCTTTGTTGTTATTAGCATGAGGTCACTGCTCTAGTCTGTCCTTTGAAGTTGAATTTTTCTTTTAAACTCTAGTTTTAGTAAAATATCCTCAATATTACTTGCAGAGCTTTGCTTACTTATGAAGACACAATGCTTAGGGTTGTTATAAAAACTGATTAATTACTTTTTTGTAATTATCTATATTTGAGAAGTTGTCCTTTAAACAGCTGAAACATTTTTTAGAATCATAAAAAAGAACTGTTTTATTTTTTAAACCTGAAAGCTATACAAGCATTTGAGAAGCAATTTAACAGTATTTGTTTTTCTCTGCCTCACAAACAGTGTCAGAAAACGTGAAGGCAGTATAAATGCAACATTTCTCCAAAAACTGGGGAGTGCATAAATGGAACTGGAGTTGGCCTTTCCTAAGTTCTGAGAGTTAATTAAATGCTTCTTTATTTTTCTTGATCTGACAGTGGGTGGTATACATATATATTGTTTCTTTAAAAAAACAGAACTAAAAACAACAATGGCAAAACCTTCCACCTATAATCTAAGAGAGAGAAAGATGAAAATGAAAGAATTTTTTCCTTGCACAACTCTCAAAGAGTTGCTGTGTTAAAAATAAAGTTCAAAGGACCATTTTAAGAGTGACGGAAACATAGAGGGACACAGAGCCACAAAACTCAATAGTTATTTTGTGGAATATCATACTCTGAGAAGGTATCTGTTGTTTTGAACCCTGCCTTCAATCGCAGTTACCTTTGTTTGGAATTAAACACCACTCCAATAATCAAACCATAGATGTGTATATTTATTTTTTTGGCTCCTGCTTTATTTGTGTTTATGGAACAAGTTCACCACATTATGTATCATGTTACCACATCATGAAAACATACCATAGTCCCCCCTTATCCACAGAGAATATGTCCCAACACCTCCAGGGGATGCCTGAAACTGTGGATAGTACTGAACCCCATATATACTATGTTTTTTTTTCCTAAACATACATACCTATGATAAAGTTTAATTTAAAAGTTAGGTATAGCAAGAGATTAACAAGAGTAACTAATAATTAAATAGACAATTATAATAATACACTGTATTAAAAGCTATGTGAATGTGGTCTCTCTCTCTCTCTCGCTCTCTCCGTCTCTCAAAAAATACCTTCCTCTTCTTGTGATCATGTGAGAGGATAAAATGGTGAGGTGATGAGCAGAAGGGAAATGAAGGATGTAGGCAGTTTGACGTAGTGTTGGGTTACAACTGACCTACTGCTGATACATCAGAAGGAGGATCCTCTGCTTCCAAACTGTGATTGACTATGGGTGATTAAAACTGTGGAAAGCAAAACCATGAATAAGGGAGGACTACTGTACATTTTAGTTAATAAATTGTAATTGATTTTCAAAAAAACCCAAAACCTTCTTCATTTTGCCTGCGAGGTACTCAAGGCATAAATTCTTATCCCATCTTAGAAAATATGAAATCAGGATGCCTGGGTAGGTCAGTCAGTTAAGGGTCTGCCTTTGGATCAGGTCATGATCCCAAGGTTCTGGGATCGAATCCCGCAGGGAGCCTGCTTTGCCCTCTGCCTGCCATTCTCCCTGCTTGTGCACTCTCTCTCTCTCTGACAAATAAATAAATAAAATCTTTAAAAAAAATGAAATCAAAGATAAATTACTATCTAATTCATTCATTCATATATGTTTATGAGCATATACTCTGTGCCAGGTACTCTCTAGGTCTTAGGACCTGGAAGACTGAGTAGGAATTCAGTGGGGAATGAGGTTCCTGGTAGAAACAACAATATGAGCAAAGATAGGGAGATGATAAGGAGCATGACATGTTGCAAGAACAGTAAATACCTCAAGGATTGCTGACATATGGAATGTGTAGTTGGAGAACTATGAAGAGAAAAGACAGTTAATTGAAAAGCTTAATGCTAAGACATTTAAATCTTATCCTATAAGCAAAAGGGACACATTGAAAGTTTTTAAGGATCTTCAGTTTCCTAAAAGACAGATTTGTCTGGCAGAAGAATAAATCAGGTAGCATTACCCCTATTGCCTGGAATGGGGGAGACAGGAGACTATAGACACATCTGGAAGTTATTGGGATAGTTTAAGGAAGTATGATGATAAATTGTTTCAATGTTGATGGAGCATGGAGAATAGACTCTAGACACATCTAAGAGGTGGGATTTGCCAACCTATTGCATGTGTACATGAGAAAGAGAGATGTGAAACCGGCTCTGTTCTTCATAGGTGCTTTAAATGAGAATTTGGTGAAGTCAGGAGATTAGACAGAAACATATGAAGAGGAGGGGATTTAAAAGTAATTATAAAAAGTTTGATTTTTGATATATTGTGCTTTTTTATATGTTCCTGCTGACAGGTAGTGGGAAATGCAGGTTTGTACTTCAGGACACTATTCTGGGCAAAAGATACAGAATTTGTTCTTATTGTCACTTAGATATATTCAAATCCACAGAAAATAAATCAAGCACAAAAGGAGATTGCATATTGGGATAAAATAATAGAAATCTGGAGAACATTTATTTAATGAAGAGATGGCAGAAGAGAAATTAATTCAAAAGCTGGTATAAGTTACAAAGATATGCAGGATAGATACGTATTATAAACACTAAAGAAGGAAAGAGATCCAGGAAAGAAGTAGTCTTGAAACAATGCCAAAGACAGTGTGATGAAGTACTATGAAGAAAGAAAAGCAGTCACTGATTTAAGAAAGGATGGTGTCTTTAATAAACACAGGAGGAGTAGACTGTTGAGCCAAAAGGTTCATCACAGCAAGATGAGTAGCAAAAGCTAGGTGAAATGTAGGCCAAAGAGAAAGAGGAGGTCATTTGCAGAAAAGGAGAATAATTACATCCTAGGGAGAAATATAGGAAGGTTAAGAAATGCTCCATGAGAGACTATGGACTCTGAGAAACAAACTGAGAGTTCTAGAGGGGAGCGGGGTGAAGGGATGGGTTAGCCTGGTGATGGGTATTAAGGAGGGCACGTTCTGCATGGAGCACTGGGTGTTATACGCAAACAATGAATCATGGAACACTACATCAAAAACTAATGACGTAATGTATGGTGATTAACATAACACAATAAAAAAAAAAGAGAGAGAGAAAAATAAATAAATAAAAAGAAAAGAAAAGAAACAAAGGTATTTAGAAGACTCCTGTTGCTTGTATATCTCTTCTTCTCTTCTTGTAATAAAGAAAACTCCTCCTATTGGGAAATGAATTCCTCCTCACAACCATTCTGTTCGAATCTGGCAGTAGTTCTAACCCAGGGCACTTTGGCTGGCTCTAGCCAACCAAAGTCCTCTCTTGTCTGTCGTTCCTGTCTTGGAGCAAGAAGGCCAGAAGCCACACTGGGTCCCATGTGGGACTAAACCATATTTAGTGGAAGCAAGTTTGGCCAACACACAGAAGGAAATAAAGATATAAAAGAAAGATGTTTTCATTTGAGCCCCCGGATATAGTTGTGTCACAGACTAGCTCATTCTTTGGTCTTCAAATTTGTGAGCCAATAAATTTCCACGTGTATTTACACTAGTTTGAATGGTCATTTGCAACCACCAGGATCCTGATACTTTAGGCAGATATAAATAGCTACCATGAATAAAGTAGAATACACAAAACAGGGAAATTATAATGGATGGAGTAATTTCACAAAGGAAGAAAGAGGGGCTCCAATCACTAGCAAGTGGGAAGTATATTCTTAAAAAGAAGAACGGGCATTTCATAGTCTGAAACAAAGTATCTCTATCAACAAAATGAAGGGAGGGAATACAAGGATATAAAATAGGGTTTATTTTTTTAAAAGATTTTATTTATTTATTTGACAGAGAGAGACAAAGCAAGAGAGGGAACACAAGCAGGGGGAGTGGGAGAGGGAGAAGCAGGCTTCCCGCCAAGCAGGGAGACCGATGCAGGGCTCGATCCCAGGACCCTGGGTCCATGACCTGAGCCGAAGGCAGATGCTTAACGACTGAGCCACCCAGGCGCCCCCAGATAGGGTTTAAAAGACTTGAGGAATGATAATAAGTTGGCCAAATTACTCCAAGTAGCCAACTCCTCAATTCTAAGAAAATTCCCTTTCAAATAAATAATATGCCCCATTTAGGAACATACTTCCATTCCAGTTGATTTTTAAGATATTGATGCAACTTAGTATGCACAACTTTAGTAAAATTCTTCGCACCTCCCCCCAACACACACAAACACACACACACAATAGTATTACCAAATTTTTGAGCCATTTTCTCATCTGTTTACTTCCTGACAGAGATCTACATTTTTAAAATAATATATCTGATGAAAACTCTGTTTTTCACAACCCAATAATTTTGGAACCAAGTAAACATGATGAGAAAGGATGTGTGGGTCAAGTGACAAATGAAGTACAAAATCTGATTCCCCAAAGTGAAAACAGAGCTCACCTTGAAGCTAACTAAGAGATCAAGGTTAGCATGACATGTGTGGGATGGTGGTTCATGCAAGAGGAACTTTAGAATTACTTGGACTAGGGGCGCCTGGGTGGCTCAGTCATTAAGTGTCTGCCTTTGGCTCAGGATCCTGGGATCCAGCCCCACATCAGGCTCCCTGCTCGGCAGGAAGCCTGCTTCTCCCTCTCCCACTCCCCCTGCTTGTGTTCCCCTCTCCCTGTGTATCTCTGTGTCAAACAAATAAAATCTTTAAAAAAAAAAAAAGAATTACTTGGACTATACTTGCCACTTTGGTTTCATATGAACTCTATGATTAGAGGAACTCTATGGGAATTCTGTATCAGAGGAAAAAACACCACAGTTGTTCTAGCTGCATCTTTGTAACTGTAAAGGATCATAGATAAGTAGCCCTCCTTACTGAGGTATATTTATTTACAACCAATGCTACTTGCAAATTTGGGAGTTCATATTATTTATAATATACATTAACATCTAGCAGTGCAGAGACGCAAAATTCTGAAATGTAAATATGACCTTTATCATGAGCTGCCTGAGGATGGGAAAAAGAGAAAAAAATAAGTCCACCTGGGTGCTGGACTGATAATATCAGAAAGAGCAACAATAAGGGTGTTAGGCCAGCTATTCTGGTGGCTTGTTAAAGACAAATAGGCAAGTTGCTCAGCAGAGGGATAGAAATGGCCCTATTCCAGAGGTCAGTGAAAGCCCTGACTGACATCTTCAAGAATCTATTTGGAAACCCCAAATCCTCCGACAAATAGTGGGAGGAAAAAAATCCCAGCATAGACAAGGGTGTAACACTTGCATCAATTACTTGTGCTCATGGCTGGAGATAATCCATAACACTCTCACTTCTTCCATTAGCCAAGACGTGTGCGGTAGAATGGAGAGATGAGAGGTCTCTTCCTAAAAGGATGGCGGCGTGGGAACTTACTCTGAGGCCCTAGTGAAAATTAACGTAGCTGCACCTACTGGAAGGCTGGTTTCCATCTCTGCCTGAAACTACTGCCCGGGGGGGGGGGGGTGGGGGTCAAGGAACAAACAGATGGTGGGTGACATTGCAGAAAGAAGATGTATGACTCCTGTTGTTCCTATTTCTTAATTAAAGTGGAAAACTAATGTGTATGTTCACAAAATGTTTCTGTTTTCTTAGCATAATCATCATTATTAACGTTGTATCATTTTATCCTTCCAAATTATCTTATAGGAGAAGTTTCTGTTTCAAATAAATTTAAATGGAATAAAAAAATTAATTCCAGTGATACAAGACAGGACAGGATTTTATCTTTGTGTTAGTTTAAATACAAACTCTTTAAGTTGGCATGAATAGCCTTCACTGATTAGGGTCCAGCCTAAACTCCCAACAACTGCATTTGAACACAGGCTTCAGTTCCTGAGTATCACCTCAATTCCACCGTGCTCCTTTCTGATTTTGTTTCCACAGTGTAAAACACCCTTTTTGTCCTCATTTACGGGGCGCCTGGGTGGCTCAGTTGGTTAAGCGACTGCCTTCGGCTCAGGTCATGATCCTGGAGTCCCGGGATCGAGTCCCGCATCGGGCTCCCCGCTCGGCGGGGAGTCTGCTTCTCCCTCTGACTCTCCCCCCTCTCATGTGCTCTCTCTCTCACTGTCTCTCAAATAAATAAATAAAAAATCTTAAAAAAAAATATATAATAATTTTCACAAATCACAAACATACAAACACATACTTGCCCTCTGCCTTTTATTCTACGCTCCTGGAAAATAGATTCGGGGCCGGATTCTGCTGTTCTCCCCCAGCCCGGCCATTTTGTTCAGCATCAATCACAGCAATCTTTCTTCTGACTCTGGAGGTGACCTCACCAGGCTTCCCAACCCTGTTCTTGAGGCAGCCCCTACAAATCACTAGGACATGGTGATTGAGATAAAACCTATTTATCATTCTAGGTACAATTTTACATCCCACACACAAGAATAAAATAATTGCTTAATCAGATACAACAACATGATATGTGAGGGCACAGAAAGAACTTCTTGACACAAACAAGATTGTGGGTTTTTTTTTTTTTGATTGTTTGAATAGAGAGTGTGTTCACTAAAACAGGTAACACAGAGTAACAGGTTTAAAGCAGAGAGAGGTCAATGTCAAAGATAAAGGTCCAAGTCTGAAATGTCCTTGGATCATCCTAATGCAGATATGTATGTGGCAGTTAGATGTTCAGGACTGAAGTCCCAAAACAAGTTCTAACTTAGGAGAATATACTTCAGAGTCCCCAGTGTAAAAACTTAAGAAAAATTGTGGGTCTGGATGAGGACACCCAGAGATCAACAAAGATGGAAACTTAAATAACACTCCTGATCTTTAAGGAGGATCTGGGGGAAAGCAGCCTTTCTGTGATCAAGAGGGGACAGTTAGCCAATCAGCAGAAACATGAAGGGAAGCTGAGTAGAGATTGAATCTCTGTGCTGGGGGCAGTGGTCAGAGTCTAATGCTAGAGTGAGGTCAATTGAAGTTAAGAATCAAAAGTGAAAGTATATTTAGGCTTTGGGAAAGAGAAGGGCACTGGCATTGTTAGCTTTCGGAAGTGCATCAGGCTCCAGAGAGAGCTTGCACCAAGTGGAGATGTATGATACAGAAAGGACAGTGATTGCAGGCTACTCTCTCTCTCAGAGATTGGCTGTGACACCAAGACAGAATGGAGGGCAGAAGTTGGAGGATGATGTGTGAAACCTGAAGGAAGTTTTTTTATTTGAAGGAGCCTCGGTCATGTTCATAGGCAAAAGGAAAATCTCTACTAGATTAAAAGGTTGGGTCAGTTAGTAAAAGTCACTACTACAAAGCTCATTTCCCATAGTAAGAGGGACAAAGGAGGTAGGTGTGGATACAGATAAAAATACACTTGTAAATGATAAAGAGGAAATTGAGGAAGCTTTTGTGTACTGGTCTTCATTTTCTCTGTTAGGCAGGAGACTATTTTCTGGTGCTAGGGATGTTGTGGGTATTGATGGGGTATTCGTGGAGGAGAGTGTGTTAGTTTTCTGGGGCTTCCCTAACAAATTACCCCAAACTTGGTCCCTTTAAACAACAGATATTTATTCTCTCAAAGTCTGGTAGCCAGAAGTCTGAAACCGAGGTGTCAGCAGGGATGCTCTCTTTCTGACAGTTTAGGAAGAGTCCTTCCTTGCCTCTTCCAGCTCCGGTGGTTCCCTGGCTTGTGGCTATAGAACTCCAATCCTTACCTTTGTCTTTACATGACCTTTTCTTCCTTCTCACTGTGTGCCTCTTACAAGGACATTTACTGGATTTAGGGCCCACTTACACAATCTAGAGTGATCTGATCTCAAGATCCTTAATTTACTGAATATATTTGAGAGACAGAGTGGGGTGGGGGAGGGGCAGAGGGAGAAGGCAAGAGAGACAGAATCCTAAGCAGGCTCCACGCCCAGTGTAGAGCCCCATGCAAGGTCGGATCTTATGACACTGAGAACATGACCTGAGCAGAAATCAAGTCAGATGCCCAGCCAACTGAGCCACCCAGGTGCCCCTAGAACTTTTTTTTTAAATATCTCATTCACAGGAGAGGTGTTTGGGGGTCACCACTTCAATCCACTATAATATCTACTGAATTCTGTTTCAAGAAGGAAGACTTGAATACATTTTACAATTTTCTCCTACTTCAGATTCATAGACATGACTTTATCATATATAAAAATAAATACATAGTCCCATGCAAAAACTGAAAGGAGTCAGTCTAGATGAACTGGAAATTCTAGAAAACCCCTGAGGAATAGAAAGAAAAGGAAAAAAAGCCACAGAGCAAACGATAGTGGCAAACTGTAAAAGCAACATCTTGATGGTCTGTGCAGGGAGGGCATGGAGCCTGTGAATACGAGGGGACCAAGGAGGGACAGCAGAGTTATACTTATGGTATCATAGCAGGAGAAGTCAGATAGGTCACCCTCAGCAAGAGCAATGGAAAGTTCTCTGGGTGGAAATGATAAGTGAAGGAGTTTAGGAAAAGAGAAGCAAGTACACACGTATCCTGAATGGCTAACATTTGGTTGTGAGTACCCCTCAGAACATTAACTGCTAAGGGATGCTGCTCTCTTAGTCACTGAAAAAGAGAAGAGGCACAGAATAGCTTGTATGTGTCTCTCTGAACAAAGAAGAGACAGTCATACAGGATACCTCAGTATCCTACAAAGATAAGTGCACCAATAAGGAACAAATATTGAATGGAATCCTGAAAGAGAGACAGACAAGCTAATCAATGGAAAGCCTACATGTGTCAAAAGAGTCAACAGCAATCAGAATAGAGTTCTAGAAAATACACTTAATATATATTTAATATTAATATCTACAGAGAGATATGAGAAGATATCACACCCACAACAAGAATAGGTAATTGTGAAATAAGAAATGAGTAGAGATTTCTGAAAAGTACAGTTGTGGGATTAAAAAAAAGAAAAAGAAAAAGAACCCACTGTGATTATCCAGACTAGAAAGGAAGATGGGCACAGCTGATAAACACCTAAATGCCCTGAAGCACCAAGCCAAGGACTAAGTTTGCAGGGTAACTCCAAAGTTTACATCGATGGAGGACATGAGAGAGACATAGAGAATGGATGAAAAATTTGCACATCTCTATAAAAGTAGATGTAGATGTATTTTATTAGTTGTAATAAAAACAAGCACTTATATACTACTGAAAATGTGCCAAGCACTGATCTAAGCAACTGACAT
Organism: Callorhinus ursinus; assembly: GCF_003265705.2. Taxonomy (NCBI): domain Eukaryota; kingdom Metazoa; phylum Chordata; class Mammalia; order Carnivora; family Otariidae; genus Callorhinus; species Callorhinus ursinus. The sequence goes on along the minus strand of NW_027397074.1, from coordinate 17,065,544 downwards.
TATACCAATTTATTTAGTCTTCACAATGGGCCTTTAAGGAAGAGAAGTTAGTGACTCACCTAAGGTCACATAACTAATAAACAGAGAAGCTGGGAAATGAACCTTTGCAACCAGGCTCCAGATAGCAGCTATTCACCATTAGGCTAAGCTGCCAGAGTGTGAAAATAATAAGCATGGACAGGAGACTTAATTGAGTAAGGGATAGTAGAATATCTACGAAACCTCTCTTAGGACAAAAACAATAGAAACATAAAACAAACCAAATGACAAATGGCCCATCTCTAGTCCATTTTTTTTTCTTCTTTAGCTTTCCAGACTAATCAACAAAGTTGACAAAGGGGAAAGAATGTTGGGTGTTTGGGTAATTCATAAGGTGTTTCCATTCCTTTAAATGATTTTCTAAAACCACCTTCTTCTCTAAAATCAGGGTTAATTAGGGGGGTCTGCATTAGTCCTAAAGTTGTATTTTCCAAAAATATTTCTAGTTACTCAACATGAAAATGTAAATACAAGCAGTATAATGAGCCCAGTGAGAGTGAGTCAGAAGAAAGAAAGATTCCAATGACTAAGGAATAAAACACTATCCCTCACTATAAATCAGTCTCTCAGTTTTCTTATTATCTTTACCCGTACTTGATTCTCCAATTACAAAGGGTGTCACATTGCCAATGGAACAGCTATTTATTCAATACATTTGATATTTTCGAAATTTATTTTGTTTCAGTGCAACTGCAGGCACATCTCATTTGATGGTGCTTCACTTACTGCACTTCACAGATAAACTGCGTTTTTTACAAATTGAAGGTTTGTGGCAACCCTGTATTGAATGAGGCTGTCAGTGCCATTTACCCAGCAGTCACTCACTTCACGTTCCTGTGTCACATTTTGGCAATCCTCACAGTATTTCAGACTTTGTCATTATTATTAAATTTGTTCTGGTAAAGCGTGATCAGTGATCTTTAATGTTACTATTGTAATTGTCTTGGGGCACCATGAACTCATAGAAGACTATAAATTTAATCCATAAGGATTGTCTACGTTCTCACTGTTCCACCTACCAGCCATTTTCTCATCTCTCTCCTCTCCTCAGACCTCCCTATTCCATGAGACACAACAATATTGAAGTAGGCCAACTATTAACCCTACAATGTCCTCTAAGTGTTCAAGTGAAAGGAAGAGTCACACATCTCCCATGCTAAATCAAAAGCTACAAATGATTAAACTTAATGAGGAAGGCATGTCCAAAGCCAAGATAAGCTGAAAGCTAGGCCTCTTGCACCCAACAGTGAGCCAAATTGTGAATTCAAAGGAAAAGTTCTTGAAGGAAACTAAAAGCGCTAATCCAGTGAACACACAATGGTAAGAAACTGAAACAGCCTTATTGCTGATATGAAGACAGGGTGTGTGGTCAAATAGAAGATCAAAACAGCCACAATATTCCCTTAAGCCAAAACCTAATCCAGAGCAAGGTCCTAAGTCTCTTTAATTCCGTCAAGGCAAAGGGAGGTGAAAAAGATGCAGAAGAAAAGTTGGAAGCTAGCAGAGTTTGGTTCATGAGGTTTAAGGAAAAAAGTCATCCCATTAACATAAAAGTGCAAGGTCAAGGGGTGCCTGGGTGGCTCAGTTGGTTGGGCGACTGCCTTCGGCTCAGGTCATGATCCTGGAGTCCTGGGATCGAGTCTCGCATCGGGCTCCCCGCTCAGCGGGGAGTCTGCTTCTCCCTCTGACCCTCTTCCCTCTTGTGCTCTCTGTCTCTCATTCTCTCTCTCTCAAATAAAATCTTAAAAAAAAAAAAAAAGTGCAAGGTCAAGCAGCAAGTGTTGATGTACACACTGCAACAAGTTATCTAGAAGGTTTAGCTAGACAAGTAATGAAGGTGGCTACACTAAAAAACAGATTCTCAGTGTACACACAACAGTCTTCTACTGGAAGAAGATGCCGTCTAGGAGGAGAGATCATCTAGAGAAGTCAATGCCTGACCTTAAACTCAAAAGGACGAGCTGACTTTCTTGTTAGGGGCTAATACCACTGGTGACTTTAAGTTGAATCCAATGCTCAGTTACCATTCCAAAAATCCTAGGGCCCTTAAGAATTATGCCAAATCTATTCTACCTGTGCTCTATACATAGAACAAAAAAAATCCTGGAGAATAGCACATCTCTTTACAACATGGTTTACTGAATATCTTAAGCCCACTTTTGAGACTTACTGCTCAGAGAACAAGATTTTCTTCTAAACTGTTTTTGCTCAGTGACAATCCACCTGGTCACACGAGAACTCTGGTGGAGGTGGACAATGAGATGAATGTTGTCTTCCTGCCTCTTGACATAACGTCCATTCTACTAACACGGCCGTCCACCCATGGATCAAGGAGGCATTTTGAGATTCAAGCCTTATTATTTAAGAAATACATTGCCTAAGGCTAGAGCTGATATAGCTAATGATTTCTCTGATGGATCCTGGACAAATAAATTGAAAACCTTCTGGAAAGGATTCACCATTTTAGATGCCATGGGGAACATTAGTGATTTGTGGGAAGAGGTCAAAATATCGACATGAACAGGAATGTGGAAGAAGCTGATTCGAACCATGAGGCATGACTTTGAGGGGATCAAGGCCTTAGTGGAGGATGGAACCGCACACGTGGTGGAAATAGCCAGAGGACTAGAATGGGGAGTGGAGCTGATTGTGACCGAACTGCAGTGTCATGATCAAACTTTATCAGATGAGAAAAGAAAGCAGTTTGTTGAGATGAAATCTACTCCTCGTGAAGATGCTGTGAAGATTGTTGAAATGACCGCAAAGGATTCCGAATATGACATAAACTTTGATCTAGCAGTGGCAGAGCTTGTGAGGATCGACTCCAATTTTGAAAGAAGTTCTACTGGGGGTCAGATGCTATCAAACAGCATCTCATGCTACAGAGAAACCGTTCATGAAAGGAGGAGTCAGGCAATAGGGGAAACTTTTCTGTTGTCTTATTTTAAGACATTGCCACAGCCACTCCAGCGTTCAGCAGCCATCAGCCTGATCAGTTAGCAGCCACCAGCAGGGAGGCAAGACACTACCAGCAAAAAAGATTATGACTCACTGAAAGCCCAGGTGATGGCTATCATTTTGTAGCACTAAAGTATTTTTTAACTAAGGTATGTCCTTTTTTTAGACATAATGCTATTGCACACTTAACAGACTATAGAATAGTGTAAATATAACTTTTATATGCACTGGGAAAGCAAAAAATTATTTTGACTCACTTTATTGCAATATTTGCCTTATTATGTTGGTCTGGAACTGATCCTGCAATACCTCTGAGGTATGCCTGTATGTAGCCAAAATTAATGGCTAAAATTAACTATCACGCCATTATTACACATAGCCTCACTGCCATGAACAAATTTCATTTTCCATTAGCCCAAAAGAGCAGGATTCTGAGCAATCATGGGGGGAAGAAAAGACATACTGTGAGGTGGTATTGTTCAAAGTTGGCATATTTGGATGGCATGACTTTGTAAGGCACTGAGGTCTATGTAATACAACCTGAAAAATATGTAGGGCTTCTCACTGAAAAAAAAAAGTGATTAAAAATGAATAGTAGTAATTCTTTTCATTGTATAAAGTGAATTGCTGTTAGCATCATTTCATGAGACTATTTACACAGCACAAAGCTATGGGCGTTAGACACATGATGAAATTCGAATTGAGAGATTAGGTTTATAAAAACTAACATGAACTGAAATTAGGCTTCCGGTCCCCATGTTCTTTCCACGACACCATGAGATACAGCATTTTCCTTAGGAACGACCATGCAGAACTTTATGTGTAATGTGTGAATTTCAAAGCAAATTTTAAAAGAATCGATAGAAGGATATTTGATAATTTCCTTTAGAAATTAATTCCAGTATTTAATGCCAGTATGTAATTGAGGGAAATTTCTCCTGCTATAGAAGAGAATCCAGCTCTTCATTCAGGTTATTATGTGTGTTTTTAATTAAAGTCAGCACAGTTGATGAGAAGAAAACATCCTAAAATTTGTTCTTTTAATGAGCCATTTTATGGAGCGCTAACACCCTAGGAGTTAACAGCAACTTGTCTAACTCAATCACCTCGCCCACAATGGCATCTGAAATTTCATATACTGATGCTATTTTTTTAAATTAATTCTGATACCCAACCAATTAAAAGTAAATTAAAATTAAACATATACAGTTTAGAGAATAATTATTTTATTTTATTTATTTATTTTTTGAGAATAATAATTTTAAAAGCACCTATGAAATCACCACCGATTTAAGCAAATGAATACTATTCAGCTGCCAGGGCCCTAAAGGCCTCTGTTCTAATGAACTGCAGTACTGTCCTAACGAGTGTGTAAACCATCCACTTGACTTTCATTATCACTTGACCACCTATGTATGTAAGCCCAGACAATAAGTGGTTGCCTCACACGTTTTGGAAATTTACGTGAATGGAATTCATACTGCATGCATTCTCTCATAAGTTGGCTTTGTTTGCTCATCCTTACGTTTTTGAGGTTCATCCTACCTGGCTGTAGTAATGATAGGATGTTTATTTTCAATGCTTTATAGTTTGTCACTGTACCACTGACCCTAGGTACATTTTGCCAGCCACTTTAGATAGCATATTTGGGTTGTTTCCAATTTCTTGCTATTAAAAGTAATTTTATAAGAATTTATCCTGATGAATATCTCTGGAGGCAAACAGAATGAGAATTACTCTAGTCTATATGCACGGGGATGGATCTGCTTGCTCACAAGCATACCCAGGCCAAATGATCGGTAGTAAAAATCACCAAAGGGTTTTTTGTAGTTTATATTTATCCTATCATTAATATTGGATGAATTTTTAATTTTTGAAATTGGGTGGCTTTGATTTGGAATTGGGCTGTGTTTTAATTTCAAGTTCCCTGACTACTATTAAAAGCTTTTAAAAAATAAAGTTATGAAACATTTATATTTCCTCCTCTGCCCAATGCTTATTTATGTCTTTTACTCATTTTTTATGAATTACCTATTCTGTTTATAATCTGACTACTGATTATATGCCATTTATAAATACTAGAAGTCTTTTACACATTATTACTTCTATTTTCCTTCTCTGTGTGGCGTCTTTTGAAAAACATAGGTTCTTTTCTTTTTGCTATCATGAACGTTATCAATCTTCTTTTAGGTGATGTACTTTTTATTATTTGATTAAACATTTTTCTTCTACCACAATTATAAAGATATTTTCTTATAGCTACACAGATAAGTCATTAATTCATCTAATATTTGTTTGGGGAGAGTATGAGGTAGGAATCAATTTCATTTAGGTGTTCTAATACATGACCAAGTTTTCCAATATTATTTATTGAATGGGCTCTCCTTTCCCCATTGACTTGCAACACCCACTCTTCTATAAATCAAATTTGCTTTCATGGATGGAATGCTTCCCGGGCTTGCTATTTTATTCCATTCATTTAATTGCTCTCTCTTTACCAGTTCCACTATATTTTAATCACCAAAATTTTTAATAAAACTTGGTGCTTAAAAGGAAATTTCATCATCTTATTTTTCTTCTTTAATAGTGGCCTGGCTGTTTTGGTCTTTCACTCTTTTCTATAGAATCACTTTTCCACATTCCACAACAAATCCTGTTGAGATTTGTTCTTTTTGTTTGTTTGTTTTTGTTTTTGTTTTCTAATTTGAAAGGGTGTTTTAAGTTGACGGCACATATATATTACCAAAATTTAATATATAAGAACATGTTATTTCTTTCCTTTTACTTGGTTTTTAAAATATATCTTTCAAAAAATAAAACATAAAAAATAAAAAATACCTTTCAATACAATTGCATATATTCTTCTGCCAAAAGGTGTGCTCATCATTTGTTAGTCTAATTACGAGGTATTTTACATTTTTGATGTTATTAATAATTTTTATGTTAATACAATTATATTCTCCAACTGATTTTTACTGTTATAAACTCAATAGTAAATGTTTCCTTTTGAATATTGTTATCAAGTAACACGACTGATTTCTAAATTAACTCTAATAGTCCTAAGTTCAATTATGCTATCTAGATGTAATGACAACACCATTTCTTCCTTTCTAATTTTTTACTTTCTTTCCTTATCTCAAGACATCAGTTAGTCTTCAATGCAATGTTAAATGGAAATTGTGATAATGAGAACTACTGGCTTGTTCCTTGTTTCTAATTTTAAGGGAGAGTTTTCAACATATACCATTAATATGGTACTCATTGTGTTTTAGTAAGAATCATTTACTATGGGACGCCTGGGTGGCTCAGTCGGTTAAGCGTCTGCCTTCGGCTCAGGTCATGATCCCTGGGTCCTGGGATGGAGCCCTGCATTGGGCTCCCTGCTCAGTGGGGAGTCTGCTTCTCCCTCTCCTACTCCTTCTGCTTGTGCTCTGGCTCTCTCTGTCAAGTAAACAAAAAGAAAAAAACCTTAAAAATAAAAGAATTATTTACTATGCTAAGAAAGTTCTCTTATGTTTTTAGTTTTCTAAGGATTCTTATTCTCAATGGATAATAAATGTATAAATTTCCTCAAGTATCTTCTGTAGGAATAATGAGGTGAATTACATTAATTCATTTTCTAGTAATAAATGGTCTTCATATTCTTGGCATAAATCAAGCTTAGATTATGCTATATGTTCTTATTTTATAAATTGCTAGATTTAGATGCAAATAATGTATTTAGTATTTCTGTATCTGTTCATGAATCATTTTTAACCTCTAACTTGCCTTTTCATTTTTTGTACTCTTCTGTTTTTGTTGTCAGCCTTTCTTTTGTTCTATGGTCCGGAGGAGTTTGCATAAATTGAAATTATATGATAAAAACTTATGTTGCAAACTACCTGGACCTGGTATTACCAAAATGAGATTTTTTAAAAATGTATCTATTATTTTGATGGTGATAGAAGCATTCAGATTTACCATTTCTTCTGGGGTCAGTTTGGATGAGCTGAGTTCTTTTAAAATTCATTCATTTCATCTAATTTTTAAATGTATAAAGTTTTTATAATATTCTTTTATTAGCTGCGCAATTTAAACGGCATCTTCAGTTGGATCTATTTTGTTTTTCAAAATGGTATATTTTGCTATATTTCATTAGTTTATTCAAATGGCACTCTTGGTTTTGTTGATCCTCTCTGTTGCACTTTTTATTAAGTTTTACATTTTATGTTTCCTTTTTTTGAATTAGCTTTTTAAATTATCTAGCTTTTAATTCAAATTGGATACCTGGGTTATTAACTTTTAGCCTGATTTCTGTTCTAAATTAAACTCTTACTGAGGCACCCGGGTGGCTCAGTTGGTTGAGCAGCCGACTCTTGATTTCAGTTCAGGTCATGATCTCAGCATTCTGGAACAGAGCCCCGTGTTGGGCTCTGTGCTAAGCAGGGAGTCTGCTTGAAGATTCTGTCTCTCCTTCTCCCTCTGCCCCTCCCCCTCCCCGCTCATGCTCTCACTCTCTCTCTAAAATAAACAAATAAATCTTTAAAAAAAAAAAACCTCTTTAAACTATACATTTCCCTTTAAGTACTACCTTAGGACATGCCAGAAGTTTTGAAATTCAGTAATTTCATATTTATTTAATTACAAATAAATATTTAATATTCCTTTTTAAATTTTGATTTGTGAGATTTTAGATATAATATTTTAATCTCCAAGTATGTGAGGTTTTCTAGGTGAAAGTTATTATTGATTTCTAATTTGATTCCATTGTCATTGAAGACTGGCCATTTTAATTCCTTCTACTGTTTAAACAGTTATAGTGTTTACATCTTATTGTTTTAGTGATTACCTTAGCTATTTTAACATGCACTCTAAACTAATGAAACATTACAATTAGTGTATTTACTCTTCTACTGAACAAAACAAAAACTTTATGTATTTCAACTCTAATTATACTCTCCTATCTTACATATTACCTTTGCCTTGTATTTTAGTTCTATTATTTCATTCCCACATTTGGAAGGTATTAGTACTATTTTAGACAGTGATTTTTCTTAGAATTTACACACACATATTTCAACACCTTTTTTTCCCCAATTTGTTATTATATCTCAGACTTTACTTCTGTTACCATTTTTCTTACATCCGAAATCCATTCATTAGAATTTAAATTTAATGTAGTAAGAATCTATAGGCAGTAAATTCTCTCAATGTTTGTTTTGTCCCCTAAAAATTGCCTTCATTTGTCCCTTCTTCGTTTTTTCCCTTTTAAAGATTTATTTATTTATTTGAGAGCGAGAAAGAGCGAGCGGGGTGGGGTAGGGGCAGAGGGAGAGAATCTCAGGCAGACTCCCCACTAAGCACAGAGCCCACAAGGGGGCTCCATCCCAGGACCCCAAGATCATGACCTGAGCCAAAATCAAGAGTCAGCTGCATAACCAACTGAGCCACCCAGGCAATCCCATTTGTCCCTTATTCTTGAAAGATAGTTTCACTGCATCTAAAATTCTCATTTGACATTTATTTTTTTCAACATGTTAACAATAATATTTCATTGCCTTTTGTCCTTTATTCTTGTTTCTGAGAAGCCAGACATTAGTCAAATTGCTGTTCTTTTCTCAGTAAATTGTGGGTTTTTTTCTCTGCTTTCTTTTATGATTTCTCTGTCTCTGATCATTTTGATAATTTTAAATGTGAATTTCATTTTATTATTTGCTTGGGTTGCTTTGTTGCTTCTTCTGAGAAGTCTCTTTTTCAATAATGTTGAGAAATTCTTACTTATCATTTCTTTGTATATAGATTTTCCCCCATTACCTATGGTAATTCTTTCTAGAATTCCAATTAGACACACCTCAGATTGTTTCAGTCTCCTCAATGTCTTGCATTCCTTTTTCATATTTTCCAGGCAAAAGTCTCTATGATAAATTCTGAGTATTTTTTTTCAAATTCATCTTTTCCAAATCTCCATAGGATCATGGTTAATTATTCACTGAGGTTTTTATTATTATTATTATTATTATTATTATTATAGTTCTCATTTCTAGAAGTTTATTTCCAAATATTCCTGAATCTCTTTTTACTTGCTTGTATTTTCAAGCTTTTCCTTCATTATAAAAATCCTAGCCATAATTAGGTTTATAATTTGGTGTGTGGTATTTTCAGTTTTACATCTTGGTAGGTATGATACTAATGTTTCTTTAATTCTCATTCATGGCAACCTTTTGCTATTGTACTATGTGACTTTTGTTCATGAGTTGTTCATTCTCCTCAGAATTTTATCTTGGGTACTACATGAGACCAGAATTTAAAGTTGCTATTACTCTAGAAAAGAGCATCATTACCTGTGTAATTTGCCTGGCATGATCTTAAAATAAGTAAATTTTAAATTCTTCATTCATAAAAATTGTGAATTACAATCCAAGAAAGACTTAATTTTCTTTTACTCCCTACTCCTGGCACCACAGAATGATGATGAACAAGTTTCTTTGGAACGTTTTTGGTCCACATTTTACAATACTCGAATTTTGCCCCCTTCTCTCCCCCTGCCCTCCTCTCACCACCACCATAGAGAGGATGGAAATGTTAAATCCCCCGTTTATCTTCTGAACTCCATACCTTAGGCACTCTCCAGTCTTTATCTTTTGTCCCCAGGTCCCACAAAGCTGTTTTTAAAAAGGTCAGGTCTCCAGAATTCCATAAAATGCTTCAGGTGAGGACTAGCCTGATCCTCACTTTCCACTCAAGAGTTCTAACTTTCTTCACATGTTGGTCTTTATGGGTTTCCCATTTTGTCAGTTCTGACTTTCCTCCTTTCAATTACATTATATACAAATGAAAACAATGAAAGAATTTTAAAAGGGTAGTAAAAGAGTAGTTGTAATCTTTTTTCCTCTGAGGTTACTATATAATAGATGTGTTAAAACCAGTTAAAATGTAAACCCTTTCTAATTTATACAATATGCATTTGTAAGTATAAAAAACTGCCTGGACATTTTATACTAGATAAATTTGCCTTAAAGCATTGTTCCTTAGATTTCTCTCCAGTTTCTATTTACTATGTGAATTTTTTTCTAACTTAGGTATAACTGACATACAACATTACAACAATTTCATACGTACAATTACCGTGTGAATTTCTGACTCCAGAATAAATTTATATTGCATGTCCAACAGCAATAGAAAGTTGAAGTTAGAAAAAAGCAAAATTACCACTTTTTTTCCTGTTAAGTTTAACATAATGGCTAAGATTGCATTCCAAGTTTCCCTTGAAAATATCTCAGGGATATTTCTTCCTTTATGTTTCCTTAACTGCAAATTAATAAAGCTATTAGAATAATCAGATTTTTAAAAATCCATACGTCATTTCTCAATATGTAGGGCTGCCTGGTAAAACAGAATGCCCAATTACAATTGAATTTTAGATGAAAAGTGAGCCTTTTTTTTTTTTAGTGTAATTATGACCCATGCAATATTTTGGGCATTCTATACTAAAAAGCATTTATTGTTTCTATGAAATTGAAATATAGCTGAGCTTCCTATTTTTATTGTTGTTGGTGGTGGTGTTACCATTTGCTAAAAATAGCAACCCTACCAGTATGGCAGCAGCCTATACTTACATAATACGTGTGTATACTTTTTCTACAGTACCAATAAATTATGTCCCCATATCCTTTCTTAAATGTTTAGCTGGCCCCAAATGATTAATTCTCTTATTTGTAACAGCTTGACCTCATTTATGTTTTAGTCATACATTTAAGTTTATTCACAGAAGCCAATTTCTACAATGTCAAGAGTAATGAGAGGGCTTCTTTTAATTAATTAACAAGAATTTTACAAAAGGCCAGGTGTTTACATTAGATTAATGATTGCATTAATCAGATTGCATTTTGTAATTCTGCAAAGTCAGCAAATAGGATTCTCAAGCACTCATTTCAGCATCTATTAAATAGAAAACAAAAAGTGCTCTCATGTGTATCATCTCAAATATATATAGTATAGACTATATGTACCACATATATCCACTATATATATCACACATCATATACCACAACTATATACCATATCATCAGATATACCATATATTTCATCTCATATATATTACCCTGATAGCCAAGTCTCCTAATACATATGAAAGGTTTGATTTTTTTTTCAGAAGATTATTGTTATATTCTTAATACCAAGATATATAGCTGGCAGATTTCACCTATGATCTTCATCATAACTACACAAGTAGGTTCAACAAAGATCCAGGAAAATATATTAACTTTACATATCATCCAAGAAATACAATGTATTATAGCAGGAATACCATCTACAAACATGCATAACTTGAATTTCATACTATGTGTCTCTTCTCAACGTTCAGATTATGCTTAAATATCAAAATCACACACCTCTAGAACTGTTGAAAAGTCTAGCAAGCATTTTATGGGTGTGTGTGTATACGTATGTGCGTGCGTGTGTGAACACAATGATGACACTTTTATTTTTTTAAGACAGGATTGAGCAGATCAATCTGTTGTTTAGCATCAGGAAAACACATCTAATTTGCCATTGGTATGCAATTGTAAATGTATTTATGGAACGCAAACCTGGGTGCCACTTATAAAAGTAAAGGTTGTTGTTAGAAGGGGATTAAGAAATCTAGCCCAGCCCCCTCACTGTCCAGGACGGAAGCCCTGGGATGTTACCAGTCTCCTAGAGCTCATGGCTACCACCCGTGAGCCTGGGCTGCTGGTGGTCATCCAGGTACTGTCTTCCTCTTATAAAGCTTCTTCTTGACAGTCTCCTACTAATTCATTTAAACTAAAAAGGTTTGTGAGAGAAGATGAAAATACACTTTTTAAATTTTTTCATTCATATGAAAAGACTCTGTCTTTTGGCTTCCAATTTTGTTCACTGCATTCATTTGAGGACAAAATAAGTATAATCAGACTGTTAAAAGGTAGCATGACATTTCACAGACTGTCTGGAAAGATTTTAAATGTTAGCCAACCATGTTACATCCCTGAGTGCCAGATTCAAAACTACTGGATTTATTTTTTGGTTTTTTGTTTGTTTGTTTGTTTGTTTACATATATGCATTTAAAGAGGGGTGGTATGGTTTTCTTAAGAGCGTATAGGCTTTGTGTGGACAGAAGAGGGTTTGAATCCCAGCTCTCTCTTTTTCAGTATTTGGCACTACTAATCTTTCCCTTTGTGGAGAATAGCTTTCTGCCTTCACACACTGCTGGCATTTTTCCATTCACTCTAGGTGCTCTATATAAAAATGTTGATGCTTCCTTCTTTAGCTAAACTTAAACTGTTGGGGGTTCCTCAGGGCTGGGTGCTAGGCCCTTTTATGATTCAATAGTTTCTCCCAGGTGACCTTCTGACTTAAACTATATTTAAATGCTGGTGACTTCCAGGAATCCTGACCTCTCATTTTAAGAGTCATTGTACACGTCCACACAGACACTGAGCTGCACAGCTTGCTGCCTTTGGTCTATGATGTACAACCTGCACAACTGTACATGGAAGCCCTCTCTGAGATCTGGAACTCCCTATATAAGTGTGAGTGTAGCAGATCCACTTGAAATGACTCACACGCAACTGATTGGTACTTAGATCTTTTGATCTTTATCGTAGAATGAGAATCATGGCTTGGTTAGAGCTTATCAAATACAGCACCCTACTCAGACACCCTCCCTAGTTACCTTGGTGAATTACAGCCATGTTCTGCATATACTTACTTTTCAAGGAAAAACCTAGTTTCAGTACACTGTGATCACAAGTTTTCATCAGTTATCAGTTTAAGGTAGCTTTTCTCACTGGGAATTATAGGGAAGAACAAAAGTATCTGGAATATTGCAAGTGCATAATAAGTATGTGTTGAAAGAAATATTCAACCAATGAAAAACTGACAGGTCAGTGTTCTTGCACCAGCAATATGTGGTCCTTTTGGACTAGAACAGGATTGGGATCAAAATCTCAGGGCTTTAGGTAAACTCTGTTACCTGAATTTACTCCCAAATCTTAGTTGTTCACCGGGATAATGCTGAACAGTATTGCCACAGCCCTTGGTCTGGTACCACTCCCCCAACTAACACATTCATGGTTTTCAGAGCTGGATGTTTTTGTTCCAACTCTTCTGGAGGAATAAAAAACATCAGTATAGAAGCAAAATAATAAACTATTCTCTGCCAGTGTTGTCATTCATTCTGTTCTAAGTATAAAAGTCTGATAATATGTTTCTGTAATTTCTTATGTAACAAAATACGAAGAATCATCCTACAATAATTTGGCCATCGCTAACTAGGAAATTAACTGTCCCAAGGGTTTTTCCAATTTAAAGAGGGTTAAATTGCTCATTTGCATGTTGATTAGCATTCACTTTAAAAGGTGGCAAATGTAATTCTTTTGCATCCAACATTTAATGACAAACTTAGCATATCTAACCATTAAATTTAAAGGGATCACTACTCTGTTTGTTAGGTATTTTTTGGATAATAAGCTCATTATTTCATACTACCTCCAAATATTAAAACTACTGATTTATTTGCTTTCCCAGACGTAAAAAAAAAAAAAAAAAAAAAAATGTTCCCAGGGTGGCAGGTACAGCATTTCACAATAAAACCCAACTGTCTTCACAAATGGGTAGGTTTAAAATAAAGACTCATGCAAGCTGACATTTAAAACTGGAATTTGTTGCCGTAAGGCAAAAGCAATCACTGGCCTGTGTTCAGTGGCATTTGATAATTTAAGTTTTTCTCTGGCAGCACTGGTATAATACACAGTTATTTAATGAGCAAATAAAGAGCATTATTTAACCCTTTATCAAACTCATAAACTCTACGTTTCAACATTTAGAAGATCAATACATAATTAAGTAATAAATTATTACAAACATAACAAAAATAATTAAATGTAATTTTCACATTATATATACTTTAGAAACAGTAAGCATCTTGATATCTAGGGTTTTTTGCTTTTACTTAAGCAGAGATTAAATTCAAATATTGAATAATTTTAAGTTGTCCTATTTTATTTTATTTTATTTTATTTTATTATAGTACAAGATATAAGCTAAAGGCTTCTTGTATTTAGAGTCAAAAATATTCACAGATTTACCACCAGCAAGTTCTATATTGGTCATATATTGGAAACAAGGGAAATATGATTAATTGCTTAGCGACATAAAAGTAGGGATGATAAAAGAGAAAGTAGGTAATTATCTGTATCCATTTGAAGCAGTGCCAGAGCCAAATATTCTGTAACTATATAGATTTCATCCAAACCACTTGAAGATCTAGCGATAACTTATTTCCACCAATATGCATAAATGTAGCCATTATCTAACAGTTTGGTGTCCTACCAGTTTTGGATAAACAAGAAGTTAAGAGTTAAGTGGATTATATGCTCTGCAAGGAGTAAGTATTGGGGGGTCATGTTAGTTTCCAGTAAAGGGATCCAGAATGTTTTGATGGATCAGGACAAGCTTTGTAGAGGCCCTGTAAATTGAGTTTTACAAGATGAGAGGGGAACAGTCTGGTGAAGAGAAGTTGGTGGGAAGTGTGAAAGATCACAGTGCATCGCTCTTCTAGGCGGAACGTTAAAAAGAAAAAGAAAAAGAAAAAGATGGGCTCTTCCAAGCCTTTCACTGAATATTATCCTTCTTCTCTGCAGTGTTTGTAAGTGATTCAAAAGTACTGCTGGAAAAAGAGATTTCCACTGGAGGAAAATGTGTGACTGGTGATAGAATCATAGCAACATCAGAGAAATATGTGAACTCTTCATATGCAACCCTTACGTTTTGTCACACTGGGGACCACTCATATGGCTCTGTCCATCCAGTGTGAAATAACTCCTCCTACTGAACTACAGAGGAAACAAAATTATATCTGGGAAAGAGTACTTAGCAGTAAAAGGTAACATTTCTTCTAATTAGATGTGATGTTAATAGAGTATGTACTGTAAGCCAGGACCTATAGTTATTCTATTAATTCTCTCCAAATCTAGGTATTTTTACTCCTTAATAATCAATTCTCCCCAAATCTATGTGTTTTTACTCCTTAATAAATGAGAGACCTATACCTGCAAGAATATGCGTGAAACAGGCTCTGTGATAGGGCCTGGCGGGCAAAGAGTGTATTTGGGAGGGCTGGGAAAAGCTGGCTGTGAGCAGGGATGGCGGTACAGAGAAGGGAAGCAGGCCAGTAAAGGGTGTCTAAGAAACTACCCTAGTGAGGGGACGCCTGGGTGGCTCAGTTGTTAAGCATCTGCCTTCAGCTCAGGTCATGATCCCAGGGTCCTGGGATCGAGCCCCTCATCGGGTTCCCCACTCACTGGGAAGCCTGCTTCTCCCTCTCCCACTCCCCCTGCTTGTGTTCCCTCTCTTGCTGTGTCTCCGTCTGTCAAATAAATAAATAAAATCATAAAAAAGAAGAAAGAAAAGAAGAAAGAAAGAAAGAGAAAGAAAGAAAGAAAGAAAGAAAAGGAAGGAAGGAAGGAAGGAAAGAAGGAAAGAAGGAAAGAAGGAAAGAAGGAAAGAAGGAAAGAAGGAAAGAA
>NW_027397074.1:16929077-17050012 GCF_003265705.2 Callorhinus ursinus | reverse complement strand
GAAAGAAGGAAAGAAGGAAAGAAGGAAAGAAGGAAAGAAGGAAAGAAAGAAAGAAAGAAAGAAGGAAAGAAAGAAAGAAAGAAAGAAAGAAAAACTACCCCAGTGAGCAAGTGAAGTTTCATCTCATGGAAGGTCCTCGGGAAGGGAGGACACCCACGTTTCCAGATTTCTCCTGTTTACAGAGAAAGCAACTGGGATATTTATACTCAGGAGAGTCATTGGTTTGGGATTTCTGGGGGTGGGATGGTGTTAGTACAGACAGCTTCTCATCTCTTATCCATAAAAGCAGCATAGCCTTCTGTGGTTTCAGGTAGAAAAACGAAAACAAACGACTCAGGCACAGAGGTGCAGGCACTGAGGGCTGGGAGAAAGCCGGAGAACACTGACAGCTCTGAGTGATGGGGACGGGGCACTGCCACCATCTGCTACAGATAGTGTACGGTTTGGAATAGCCTTTAAAAACTAAATAATAAAGAAAGCCATGACTAGGAATGACTTAAAACAAGGTGAGTCTATCATGCCTTTAAAACAATATGCTAAGCACATTTTGAAATACTAAAGACCCATCTTCTTAAAACCAGTGGCCAAAGCAATTACACATTACAATGAAATAGGAAAATTTTTAAGTGCTGAGCAAGAAATTATGCTCTGCCCCCCAAGGTTTGAGATAGTGGCCTAATATTAATAACCGGGAGTGGAGAGTTGAAGAAGATGAATATGAAATTAGGAAAAAAAGTCTAGGTTAGAAAAAAAGTAAAAGCAGTTGAGATGTACCAAATATAAAATGAAGAGTATATGCAGAAAGTATAAGAACTATGTCAGTTATAAATTAAGCAAGAGGTCAGTTAGGAAAAAAATTCACTTCTGAATTATAAATAGCAGACTTATTTACAGAGAGAGACAAGATATGTGGCCAATGATATAATTTTTCACTTAAAAAAATGTAGCCATAAGACTTAATGCCAGTGGCACAAAACACATACTTTTTACAGAAAATGAACAGAAGGGAAAAGGCCTTTCAGCTGACCATGGGCTTTGTATAAACCATCATAGGCAAAGCTCACATAACCGTGAAGGAATTTATAGACAAATCACTTCTAAAAATACTTCAGAATTAACTCCCAAAAATTGGAGGGAAATTAAGTATATACATATATATATATATATATATATATATATATATATATATACACACACTGAATATATATATATATATACACTGAATATATATATATACACTGAATATATATATATATATCCTATATATATAAACTAGAAAAAAAAGCTAGGTTCTGTCAGTACTAACTAGGAAAGTGACTTTGGAAAATTCCTGCACATCTACAGACCCCAGTTTCCTATTTAAAAAATGACAGTTTGCATATGACGATTTATAGGGTAATGTTTAAGAGGGAAGCCTTCTAAACATACTAGTAATTAGAACCGGAACATTTTGCTCAATATATTTATAATTAATGAATTGTTATTTCCTCTCTATCGAATAAGTAATTTATGGTAAAAGGATGGAGAAGTATATATTTAACTTAGAATTTAGATATGCTCTCTCAATGTGAGACTGTGCTTGCCTCAAATTAAACACTCAATGAATAAGAAGAGAACATGTGTCATGAAAATGGTCTCAATAAAACTGAATATTTTCAATACAATTTTCAAAACCACTAGAATAAAAGTCAATCTGCTACATTCTATATATATCAAGAAACTCCATGTTGTTAAAAAATTAGTAAAAGTGGAAGCAAAACTTGTATTCTCCATGTCAGTGTATCTCTAGGCATAAACAAACTGATCTGGACGTCGGAGCCCCTCTGGTCTATCATGATTACCAACCCCAGAATCAGTGATTCAAAAACAGCTTACCTATCAGAATGCTTTTAAAGAGCTCAATTTGAAATTCAAGTGATACATACCTTACTGTATTCACAAGCACCATAAACCAGCCAGTCCCATACATTTGAAGCATTTTAAAAAGAACAGGATTGAGAACAGGATTTAGAAAAGTTGAAGTGTGATGCTCCTCTAAGGACACAGGAAGGGCAGAAAAACCATGATTTGATAAAAAGCTGAAGAAAAAGGAGGAATAAGGATATAAACTGGTCATGCCCCTGACCCCGGGTGTACAAGCTGTCTCTCAAGGCAGAGTGCCTCTTCAAAGAGAAAAGGTAGAGCTCAGACTATAATACTGTGGTTTCCATTTTGTTTCATAATCTCCATCCATGCTTGTGTTTGGCCTCTGCTGATCCACATACCTATTGCCTAGACTTTGGGCAACCCCAAACTCACTCAATTCTGTCCCTCACAAACCTGCCCCTTACCATGTTCAGAGCTTCAGCTCATTTCTTGTACCCACCTCTACCAGCATCTTGGCCTTTGAGGCTCTCAGATTGAGCTTCTACATTTAAACCCAAATAGATCCAAGTGGCAACAGCTGTTTTCAGATACATAAAAATCCTAATTGTACAGAAGTGAGTAGATCCAGAGTGTGGCAGCAGAAGAGAGAACCATAGATATTACAGGTCCATAGATATTACAGACATTAACATTACTAAAAGCTAAAGCTGCTTAAAAATATAGATGGTCACACTGCACCAGTCTGGAAACTCAGGTCTGCCCACCTTAGACCTAGCCTCAACCACAGCCAGGACGTCTTCACTTCCCTAACAATGTTGCCTCCACTCGGTCCAATTTCTCACCCTTGATCAACATCACCAGCTCCTTTCTCTATCTGTGCTTCTGGCTTCCTGGGAGCCACTGGAGAAAGGCAGGGCATTGTAGTGAATAGCCCAATACAAATTTCAATCAGCAAACTGTATTCCAGCTCTATTTGCCTCCTGGTAACATTTTTTATTCAGTTCACAGAGATTCTCTAGTTCAGTGGCTTTTGGAATTTGGAAAAAAAAAATTGGCTTTTGAAATTACACTCCACAGAAAGAAATCCGTTTTAGGTCATGACCCAGGATCTTCACACGTATCTATTTAACTGCAACAAAATTTTATGAAACAAAGTTTACCCTTATAAAAATGTAGTGCTCTCTAATATTTTCTGTTGTATTTGATTTCATTTTTGAATGTACTAGTTGTAACCCACTGAAGTGATTACATAACCCAATAATAAATCACGACC
This sequence comes from Callorhinus ursinus, assembly GCF_003265705.2. Taxonomy (NCBI): domain Eukaryota; kingdom Metazoa; phylum Chordata; class Mammalia; order Carnivora; family Otariidae; genus Callorhinus; species Callorhinus ursinus. The sequence goes on along the minus strand of NW_027397074.1, from coordinate 17,046,873 downwards.
CACTAATGGATCATATGCCTTTGTTTGGAAAAGTACTAGTTTCATGACTTAGGCATGTATGTTCAGTAATGATATACGAACCTACTTACTGATGCTCTTGTTCTCACAGTTCTGCCCACCTGCTCCTCTCCAAATGTGCTTTGCTCAGCTTTGATCTAATCCCACTTCGCCTACTGAAAATGTCTTGTTCTATTATTCCCACTCTCCTGGTCCCCAACTGCCCTCAGATTTTGAATCTCTTTTCCCTACTTTGTTCTTCCCCTCTATAGATAGATTTGTTCAGGTCAGGTCTCTTGTATTTTGACAAACAATGAAAACAACAACAAAAACTTCCTTTGAGACAACCTTCTCTCAAAAGAACCTATTTTCTTAACTCATCATTTGCCAATTAGTTACTCTTGATGAAACGTGGTAAGTCATTTTAAAACCTTTTTCTTACTATAACTTTTTGTGCTTATGATTTCTGTGCCTGGATTGGAAATGCCTTGAGAGCAGCAATAGAATATTATAGGTCTTTGGTGTGTAACTTCCCTGAATTATATGGTGCAGTGCGGGCAGCAATCAACAGGCACCAAATGACTAAAGTAGCTGGAAAAATGTCATGACGCAGTTCCCACGGCCCAGCTTCTCTGGAACATATGCAAATCTGAACCCAGGATTCTACAGGTCTTACACATGGAAGCCACTGACTACCTCACTCCAGTTTTTCTGGACTGTTCTCATCCCTGCACCTCCTGCCTAGAATGAGGTTGCTACACAAATAGATTTGCTTAGAAAGTCAAGGTGAGAAAAATAATGTTTTGTTTGGAAATGTGTAAAGTAATTTAGCATGACTCATCTTGACGTCATCATGATGTCAGTCTTCCCAATGAAGGGGGCAGATCTATGAGCCCCACTTCACCTCTGAGGAAACGGAAGGGATTCATTGAGCTAGAAAGACGTGGTTCAAAATACAAAGCTGCAAAGTGATTGAGCCAGGACTCCAATCTAATTCGGTGTGGGAAAGCTTGGCCTCTGTCCTATGTCAGGGTTCTGCCACAATCAGGAATCAACTACAAGCGGATTTTCTTCTAAACAACGATGTATGTAAGTATGTGTTTTGAAAATTACAGTTTCCACATAAACAATGAACTATAAATGTTCTGGCTATTCTTGTTCACATAATAATCCTTGTATTTTTAGATCTCTCCTAAGTTTCTTCACCATTACTCTTTCCCTGTGGGATAAGCGAGACAGGTCTTATTAGTAGAGTTTTCAGATGAAGAACTAAATTCTCACTGCTCCCTAGTGGTGGGGGTCACAGTTTTAGGTTCACATCTGGTGTTCCACCCACTTTTTCACATTACCTTTATGTCCTTCATAATGTTAAAATCCTTCTTAATGTTTAGCATATAAAGTCTGAAAAATAGATTTGAATTTTAGGAATTAATTAAAAAACCTTCTAACTCTAAAAACAAGACTGCAGGATTCTAAAATTACTGATCAGAGCATTTCAATGGAACTACAGAAAATACAATATGATATGGGATTTACTAATATAAGCCTCATTTTCTTATAAAATAGCACCAACTCTGAAATCCAAGAAAATTATTTTATAAAACTAAAATTATGTATGGTTATATATATTTTATTTTCATATACATGAATATAATTTTATTTATTTTTTAAAGATTTATTTATTTATTTGAGAGAGAGAGAGAGCACGAGTGGGAGACGCAGAGTGGGGGAGAGAGAGAGAATCTCAAACAGACTCTCTACTGAGCACAGAGCCCAGCATGGGGCTCAATCTTAAGACCCTGAGATCATGACCTGAGCTGAAATCAAGAGTCAGACGCTTAACCAACTGAGCCACACAGGAGCCCATGAATGTAATTTTAAATCTCACTATAATTTAGAACCCTGAAAGCCTTGTAGTTTGCCAAGGAACGAACATAATAAAGTGCATATTTCTAATAATGCTAAGTGGCCAGTTGAATGTCATATATACTTCAGATAGACTGGAAAGTTCCACTTTTAATTATCTTGAGAGAGATTCAATTCTTCTCTCTATATGTATGAATGGAACTTTGCTCTATATTTGTGAATTGCATATTGATCCTGTTCTCCTTCTTTTCAATCTCCATGGAAAATTTTGTAACTCTCCTAACACTTGACTTAGTATATTAGAATTATGTTATAGTTGCCTTCTCTTGTTCTTCTCACCTCACTTCTCTAGGCATCGCCACATGTGCCTAAAATTTCATCAGTTTCAAAAATGAAACCAGAATAGTCATCATGTTTATACAAGCTTCCTGAAGACCAGAGACACATCTTACTCCAATTTTCCTCTTGAACCACGCTGGGCAGATCTCTGCAAATGATAGCGGCTAAATAAACATTGGTTGAGTTTAATGAAATTTGAAGGCTGAACTATAATTATTTACTCATGGTCTTTAGCAAATGCAATTAAACTCACTACACATTATAACTTGATTTGTATTTGAGAAGGTTACAAAAACTTAGGAATCAGCTGTGAAAGTAGACATGTGGTTATGGAATGAATAAGTCATGGGAATAAAAGGCATAGCATAAGGAATATAGTCAACGACATTGTAATAGTGTTGTATGGTAACAGATGGGAGCTACAGTTGTGGTGAGCACAGCATATGTATGAATTTGTCAAATCACTGTGTTGTTTACCTGAAACTAATGTAACCCTGTGTGTTATCTATACTCAAATTAAAATATTCCTAAAAATAGATATGTGATTCCCAATTAAAGATTCAGAAAGAAAGTGGTTTTACCGAGTGGTTTTGATTCCAAATATTTAGAAATTTTCAATTTTTTAATAAATACTTAATTAGTACCTATCACTAAACATTTGTTCTGAGTGCAAAGGCATTGTGGAAAGTGTTAAAAAAAAACCATTTAATTTCAGTTCAGTCAGTTGTTTAATTCTTCAAAAAACATATTTTGGCCCAAGTTAAAAATTCATCAGGATTTTCCTGCACAAGAAGAATACATTTGATATCCATAACTGCTTTTTAAAAGACTGTCGTAAAGAATAGGTAGCTGTCACTGTTAGTATTATGGCCAATTAAGTCATTTTTTCGATTTCATGTCTCAATCCAGAATGTTTTTGTAAAGGGCAGCTTTTACACGGCTCAAATTATGCAGATCAGCTTATTCAGAATTGAATCTCAAATGCATTTCAGTTTCCTTAATGATGCATAGAACATATGGACTTCCATAAAGTCTGAGGATCATTCAAAATTTCAGTACAGATTAACCCCGTATTTATCAACATTCCTTTACGGGAAAATCTCTTTTTGTTTACGTTCCTTTAGCTTGAATCTATGAAGACTTGGCTATGAGGGAAGAAAGGAAGGCAGAGTGTACTACTCACTAGTACTCATTCAAGTTTTATACCTCAAGAGTCTTTCAGATTCAGACTCTTCTCTATTTCTCTAGGCAGATTAGGTGCCAATTAATAGTGGAGGGAAGAAAGTTTTGATTATCTTTTTATTTTTTATCTTTGTCACTTGATGATATTTGATAAGCCGGAAAACTGAAACCCCTAATAGAAAATAGGAAGATAAGGATTCTGTTATATATGTATTTGAAAATCTTTGTTATAAAAGTAGTATTTGTTGGGTCAAACAGTGCATTGAGCAACTTTATGATGGTATTTAATTTTATAGAAATCCTATGAAGTAGGTATCATTTACTGCTCAAAAGGGGTTATGTAGATTATTAGATCTAAGGTTAGGGCCTAATCTGATTATAAGAGTCCTTAATCACTCTGGGCAGATGTCATAGTAAATTTAATACACTTCCTCCTATTGGGCTGATTGTAATAAAACAAAATGGATTTACCCAAATTAGAAGAAGGAAAAGGACTACCTCCGAATAATAATTCCAAACAAAAGGAATAATTTTAAGTTTATATACCTCAACCATTAATGAGCTTATATAGGCAGACCTCTGAATATACAACGAGTGGTTCCAGGCCAGGGCAATAAAGTGAATATTGTAATAAAGTGAGTCAAATGGATTTTTTGGTTTCTCAGTGCATATAAAAGCTATGTTTACACCACATCTTAATTAAAAATACTTTTTTTCTAAAAATGCTAATCATCATCTCAGTTTTCAGCGTTTCAGTAAATCATGATCTTTTTTGCTGGTGGAGGGTCTGGCCTCCCTGCTGATGGCTGCTAACTGATCAGGCTGATGGCTGCTGAACGCTGGAGTGGCTGTGGCAATGTCTTAAAATAAGACAACAGAAAAGTTTCCCCTATTGCCTGACTCCTCCTTTCATGAACGGTTTCTCTGTAGCATGAGATGCTGTTTGATAGCATCTGACCCCCAGTAGAACTTCTTTCAAAATTGGAGTCGATCCTCACAAGCCCTGCCACTGCTAGATCAAAGTTTATGTCATATTCGGAATCCTTTGCGGTCATTTCAACAATCTTCACAGCACCTTCACGAGGAATAGATTTCATCTTCAAGAAAGCCAGCTTTCTTGGCTCATCTGTTAAAATTTGATCATGATATTGCAGTAATTCGGTCACATCTTGGGGCTCCACTCCCCATTCTAGTCCTCTGGCTATTTCCACCACATGTGCGGTTCCATCCTCCACTAAAGCCTTGATCCCCTCAAAGTCATGCCTCATGGTTCGAATCAACTTCTCCCACATTCCTGTTCATGTTGATATTTTGACCCCTTCCCCCAAATCACAAATGTTCTCCATGGCATTTAAAATGGTGAATCCTTTCCAGAAGGTCACCAGCTATATTAACCCCTAACAAGAGAGGCAGCTCATCCTTTGAAGTTTAAGGCCAGGCATTGACTTTCCCTCTGTAGCTAAGAAAGTCCTAGATGGCATCTTCTTCCAGTAGAAGACTGTTGTGTGTACACTGAGAATCTGTTGTTTAGTGTAGCCACCTTCATTAATTACCTTAGATCTTCAGGATAACTAGTTGCATTGTATACATCAACACCTGTTCCTTTACCTTACAGTTTCATGTTAAGGAGTTGACTTCTTTCCTTAAACCTCATGAACCGAATTCTTCTAGCTTCTAACTTTTCTTCTGCCACTTCCTCACCTCCTTCACTTTTCATAGAATTGAAGAGAGTTAGGGCTTTGCTTTGGATTAGGCTTTGGCCTAATATTTGAGAATGTTGTGGCCAGCTCAGTCTTCTATCCACACCACTAAATCTTTCTTCATAGCAGCAATCAGACTGTTTGGTTTTCTCATCATATGTGTGTTCACTGAAGTAGTACTCTTAATTTCCTTCAAGGACTATTCCTTTGCATTCATAACTTGGCTCACTTTTGGCATAAGAAGCCTAGCTTTCAGCCATCTCAGCTTTGGACATGCCTTTCTTACTGAGTTTAATCTTTTCTAGCTTTTGATTCAGCGTGGAAGATGTGTGACTCTTCCTTTCACTTGATCACTTAGAGGCCATTGTAGGGTTAGGAATTGGATGACATTGATATTGTTGTATCTCAGGGAATGAGGGAGGCCTGGATGGGGCCTAGATAAGGGAGAGAGATGGGGAAATGGCCAGCTGCTGGAGCAGTCAGAATACACACAATTACCGATTAAGTTCGCTGTCTTATTATAGGTGTGGTTCATGCTGCCCCAAAACAGTGACAATAGTAACCTCAAAGATGACTGTTCACAGGTCACCATAACAAATATAATAATAATGGAAAAGCATGAGCTATTGCAAAAATTACCAAAATGTGACACAGATACACAAGGACCGCATATGCTGTTAGAAAAATGGCACCAGTAAACTTGCTCAACACAGGGTAGCCACAAACCTTCGTTTGTAAAAAATGCAGCATCGGTGAAGGACAATAAAGCGAAGCGCAATAAAACATTATGCCTGCCTTTAATAATTCCATTTTGGGAACAAGCTCATTATATTATCTAGATGTGTGTTTCATAGTTTATTTGGGGATATAAGTCAGAACGTTATATCACCTGTTTTAAAATTTTTAAGGTTATTTACTGAGATGACTTTATGGCGACATCAGAGATGCAGCTGCCTTTTCCCAAACAGATACGAGCTCATTTTAACAGTTCTCTGTCTAAAATTAATAGTCACACTCCAGGATAAAATATTAATGTTTTTATTCTCTGCACTGGAGTAGATACAAAACTACTTCTTATGAAAATTCTTGGCCCTGTTTTTCATGTGTTCTTCCAACCTATCCTTCCACAGTAGCCCATCTCTACACTAAGACAGGCTTACTTTAGCTTTGCCTCTTTCGTAATAAGAATAAAGCACAGAGGTGTGTCTTTACTCTGCATATGAAATGGTTATATTCACACTTACCAAGAAATCCTCAGATTCCTAGATGTGCAATACTTACCAAAAGAGGATTTCACTCTGCATTTATTTTTGTGCTCAGAATTACTTTGTAAATCATACAACCACATACCTTTGTGCCCTGGCATGATTTTATTGATCATCCCATAGAATTAACTTTAAGAAAGCCATCGTTGTAGTTAGTCTAAGCACTCAGGATTAGTGAAAAATCTTTTAGAAAAAAGAGATTACCAAATTTGTGAGTTTAGGGTTTTTTCACAATACTCCTTAGTTATCCTTTTTTAAATAAAGATTTTATTTACTTATTTGAGAGAGAGAGAGAGAGAAAGCCCGAGCGGGGGGCGGGAGCGTGTGTGCAGAGAGAGAGAGGGAGAAGCAGACTTGGAACATGAGCCAAAGGCAGAAGCTTAACTGACTGAGGCACTTAGGCACCCCCTTTATTATCCTTTTAATATCCGTGGAATCAGTAGTAATGGGTGTTTTCTCATTTTTAATATTAGTTTGTGTCTTCTGTCTCTTTTTCTTTTTAGTTAGCCTATCTAAAGTTCTATCAATTTATCGATCTTTTTCCAGAACCAGGTTTAGATTTTATGTACTTTCTGTACTGTCTCCCTGTTTTCATTGATTTCTGCTCTAATTTTTATTTCTTCTCTTCTGTTTGCTTTGGACTTAATTTGTTCTTTTTCCTATAGTTTCCTAGGGTGGAAGCTTAGATTATTAATTTTAAGTCTTTCTTCTCTTCAGGTATAATATTCTACAATATAAAACTGTTTTGTAAGCTCCACTTTGGTTGCATCTCACAAATTTTGATAAATTGTGTTATATTTTCATCTCAAAATATTTTAAAATTTCTTTTTGAGACTTTCTTCTTTGACTCATATCATTTAGAAGTGTGTTGTTTAATCTCCCGTTATGTGGAGGTTTCCAACTATCTTTCCACTATTGAATTCTGGTTTAATTCCATTTGGTCTGAGAACAAATTTTGTATGATTTCTATTTTTTTAAATGTGGATGTTTTTAATGACCAGAATATGGTCTATCTAGGTGAATGCTTCACATAAGCTTGAAAAGAATATCAACTGATCAAGTTGATTGATGACACTTTTCAGTTCAACTATCTTCTTCTTCTTCTTCTTTTTTTTTTTTTAAAGATTTTATTTATTTGACAGAGAAAGACACAGCAAGAGAGGGAACACAAGCAGGGGATATGGGAGAGGGAGAAGCAGGCTTCCCATGGAGCAGGGAGCCCGATGTGGGGCTCGATCCCAGGACCCCGAGCCAAAGGCAGACACTTAACGACGGAGCCACCGAGGCGCCCCTCAACTATCTTCTCAATTGATCTTTTGCCTGCTGAATGTATCAATTACTGATAGAGAAGTGTTGGTCTCTTCAAGTTAGTAGATTTATCTATTTCTCCTTGCATTTCTTTCAAATTTGTCTCATGTGTTTTGACGCTCTGTTGTTAGGTACATACACGTGAAGCATTGTTATGTCTTCTCGGTGATTTAACCTCTTTATCATTATGTAATGCTGTCTTTATCCCTGATAATCTCCCTCTCTTTGAAGTCCTCTTTGTCTAAAATAAATATACCTACTCCAGCTTTCTTTTGATTAACATTAGCATAGGATATATTTCTCCATTACTTTACTTCATATCTAAAGTGGGTCTTCTGAACAACATGCAATTGGGTCTCTCTTCCTTTTTAAATGAACTCTGACAATCTGTCTTTTAATTGGTGAATTTAGACCATTAACATTTAAAGTGATTATTGATATAGTTGGATTAATATATGCTATACTTGTCACTTTTCTATTCATTTCTCTTTGCTTATTTTTTGTTTTTGTCTTCCACTCTTTTTCTGCCTTCACTGGTTTCAGTTGGGTATTCAACAGGATTCTATGTTTTCTCCTCTCTTCACATACCAGTTATATTTTGTTATTACTCCTTTTATCAGTTGTCCTTGATTTTGCCAAAAAAAAAAAATTACAATTATTCCAAGTTTTCTTTCACACAACCTTCTAGCACTGCATGGGGAGTGCAAGTATCCTATGACACAGTGTTTGCAATCCCTCCTTCCTGCTTCTTACAGAATTGCTGGCATTTATGTCCCTTATCCATAAGCTATAACCACTGAATACATTGTTGACAGTACTTGGAACAAATGGTTATCTGTTATATCAATTAAGAACAAAAAAACTATATAAGACTTTATTTTACCTTCATTATTCCTTCTCTAATGCTCTCCCTTTCTTTATGTAGATGGAATTTTCTTTCCTTCTATAGAAATTCTCTTAACAGTTCCTTTAAGGCAGGTCTACTGGTGACAAATTACCTCAATTTTTATTTGTCTGAGAAAGTCTTTATTCATTTATTTTCTTTGTCTGAGTTTCTGCAGTTTGAATATGATACACCTAGGTGTAGATTTTTGTATTTTTTCTAAGATTCTGATTAGTGTCTCTGAGCTTCCTGGATCTGTAGTTTATTGTCCATAATTAATTTTGAGAAATTCTCAGTGATGATTACTTCAAATATTTCTTCTGCTTGCTTGATTGCTTTCTCTCTCTCTTTCTTCTCATTCAGGTAATACCATTACAAGTATTTTATATCTTTTGTAATTTTCCCACAATTTTTAGATTATCTTTTTCATTATTTTTTTCTCTTTGCCTTTCAGTTTTGGAAGTTTTAATAGGCATTTTTTCAAGTTCATTGATTCTCTCTTTAGCTCTGTCCAATCTATTGATGAGTCCCTCAAAGGCATTCTTCTTTTCTGCTGCAGTTTTTAAAATTATTATTCCTAATATTTCCTTTGCTTTTTTTTATTAGTTTCCATCTCTCTGCTTATATTACCTATGTGTTCTGGTATGCTCTCCACATTTTCCATTAGAGCCATAAGCATATTAACCATAGTTGTTTTAAATTCTCAGTCTGATAATGCCAACATCTCTGCCACATTTGAGTCCTATTTGAATTCTTTTTCTGTCTCCTCAAACTGTATTTTTGGTTACTTAATATGTCTTGCAGTTATTTTCTTGAAAGCCAGACATGATATATGGGTAGGTGAAATTGAGGCAAATATGCTGTTAGCATGAGGTTTTATGCATATCCAACTAGGGATTTGGCTATTTCCTTTTCTTGAAGCTATAATTTCATCAGAGGCTAAAATTTCATCTGGTGTCCGTGTATTTACCTCCCCTGTTGACTTTGGGTTTCTCTGGAGGCTTCTTAAATAAGATTGGAGATATGCCCTTCTTTCTGCTGTATTCATTCCTCTACCACTCTGCCGGAGCTCTACTGATGTGGTGGTAAGGTGTTGGCAGGAGGAGGTAAAGTGTTCTGTACTCCTGTGACTAGGTCTCAGCCTTTAGTGACCTGTTGGGCTATGACTTTCTCAAGTGCTTTTCAGGGCTGACCTCCTCCTCCCCTCACCATCCTTAGTGGAAACAGGAAGACTAAAGGAGGAGATGGGTATTTCTCTCCCCTGAGTTTGACAAAACAGTTTTTTTTCCCCCTTGAGGGCATGTCTTGTTAAGAAGCCCAGAGTGCTCTGACACATTTTTAAATGGCAACGTTTCCTCTCCCCCTGCCTGAAGCAGAGGGGGACTTTTTTCCTCTCTTTACTTTAAGAACAAGATAGGTCTCCTGGAGGTAAAATTTATAAAAGCCTAGTGGCCTGCTTGAGACAGCCCTCTCCCACATGACTTTTACCTCAGAGTTATCCTCACTGAGCCTCCAGCAATTTCTTGATTATAGGTTAGGTTTCCGTACACTCCTACTGATTCCCTCAAAATTCCCACACTTCAGTGTTGCTAAGTTGTAATTTCCTATATCCACCTGCCCCATTTTGGGGAAAGCAATTTGTCCTGTAAACCTCAGTTCTCTGGTAGATCCAAGAAGAGTTGTTGATTTTTCAGTTTATTTAATTTTTGTCTGGTTATGTGGATGGGAGTGACAACTTCCAAATTCTGTACATAATGGACCAGAAACAGGAAATATGTACTTATTTTTACATCTATAGAATACACAGTACCTAGCACAAATGATTTTTGAACAAATGACTGAAAGCATGGATTACTGAATGAATGCCATATCCAACAGAATTACATGGAAATAAGAAAGAAATAATTAATTAGAACCGATTTACACATCACTCCTTGTCTTCTAGTCTCTGGCCTTATCAACATTTGTGGGCAGTGAGTTCTAGCCTGACCTACAGCTCTGCATTGTTTCGGCTACTTGATTTTAATGGGTATAATTTTATCATTTAAATTACCAGATTAACTTACATATTTATATATTAATTTATATATTTATCACTTATCAGATTAATTTATATTATATATATATGTATATATTACCAATTCGTATATATTATCATCTAGTGCCAGATCATACTTAATAGGTAAGGAGAAAAATATTGCCATTTGTAACATCTTGAACAATGTGAAGCTATCATTAGATAGCTTAGAGAACCATATAGAACAATAGAAGCTATCATTAAATATTGCAGGATTAATTTTACGCACAATTCATTCAGTATGGAGTTGTCATAATATGCTGAAATATTATGTCAAGAAGCTAGAACGTAAGCTGAAAAAACTAAAAAAATAGGCTAGGAAAAGTAAACCTATAGATCTGCAAATGCGAAAAGCATATACATGGTAAAGAACCAAGACTGTGCTGTATGGTTTTTCATGATATCTGACATCTGAAATACGTCAAAGTGAAGTTGCTGAATTGTGTTCAGAAAGTAAAAGCCCCATAGGTGTTGTGGTTCCAAGGATCTAACACTAGGAGCAAATTACTATTTTTTTTTCTCACTGACAAGTCTCAGCCTGAGTTTAAATCAAATGACAGAAAGTTGTATTTAACTACAAATTCATACAATCATAATTTCAGAGATAAAAGATTTATTATTAAAAAAAGATTTGGGGTACCTGGGTGGCTCAGTCAGTTGAGCATTTGATTCTTGATTTCGGCTCAGGTCATGGTCTCAGTACCATGAGTATCTAGCCCTAAGTCAGGCTCCACGCTCAGCAGGAAGTCAGCTTGAGATCTTCTCTCTCTCCCTCTCCCTCTGCCCCTCCCCCCACTCTCTCTCTCTTAAATAAATAAAATAATTTTTAAAAAGAATTTATTAGAGGTCCTCCAGGGTAGCCACCATTCGATGAAATTATCCCTCAAATAATATTCTTTTTTTTTTAAGATTTTATTTATTTGACAGAGGGAGAGACACAGTGAGAGAGGGAACACAAGCAGGGGGAGTGGGAGAGGGAGAAGCAGGCTTCCCACTGAACAGGGAGCCTGGTGCGTGGCTTGATCCCAGGACGCCGGGATCATGACCTGAGCCGAAGGCAGACACTTAATGACTGAGCCACCCAGGGGCCCCTCAAATAATATTCTTGAGAAATGAGCCTCTAGCTTCTCTAGGAAAGTACACCTTGTGCAATATGCCTCAATCTACTTTACTGAGCACTTACACTATATTCTAGGCCCTGGGTTAAGATGTTCACATATTTTTTCATTAATTGTCATGATAACTCTCTGAGGAATAGAGTGTTGGTTCTAGTTTACTAAGAAAAAAAAACGTATTGGCCTACAGAGGAAGGAAGGAAGGAAGGAAGGAAGGAAGGGAGGGAGGGAGGGAGGGAGGGAGGAGAGAGGGGGAGGGAGGGAGGATATGCAATATAGCAGACAAGGCAGACCAATTGCCAAGGGGAGGGCAGCTGATATTAATCCAGAAAACTTCTGCTAGAGAAGTAAAACTGGAAAAGTGGAGGATGGGACTTGAAATAAGAAAACCAGTTAAAGTTTACAAAAGAGCAGACAAGGCAACATATCCCTTAGCCTACTCTGGCAGAAAATTGAGGCTTGCTCTATGGAGATACTGAACCAGGTAGGATTTAGTCTCAGGAACATCTGATACAGCTTAGGGCTAAGCTATAAAACCATTTAAATAAGGAGATTAAATGAAAATTTGCATACAAGTGAGATTTCAAATTTCTTTCCTGCCCACGACTTTCAAAAACTTCATAAATATTGACACTTGGAGGCCACTCAGTGAAAAGAAAAAAAAAATTACTACCCTATCACACTGTACTGAAGGTTGCCATCTGCCAAACTCAACCCATACAAATAAATTTTCCAATCAAATTTTTGGTCCCTCAGTTATAAATAGGAATGTCAGGTAAATAGCCAAGCATTACAAAATATTTGAGGAATGCCTCTAGCATGTGAACTGTGGATCAAATGTGTACTTGTTTGCTTTCTCTCTCACTCTGTCTCTATTTCCCCACACACATATACACACACACAATATGAAATAAGGTTCATATTGGAAAGATAGAATTGTGCAAATCTCCCAGAATGCTGACATAAGCACTAAGGCACTGAAAAAAGTAAGAAAAATAAGGAATTTGGAAGATTCATTCTGGAATTCTAATATCCAAACAAGAGAATTTTGAAAGAGAAGAAAGACAGCAGATGAGGAAATGATCCAATATACTATTAAAAAATTTCCAAAACAAATGACATGACTTTCCTAATCGAAATATTCCATGGAATGGCCTGCACAGCAATTGAAAAGAGACTCATATCAAAGTCACTGTAGGATGTTATCATATTAGGAGTCTTTGGAACAGTGTGAATGGTCCTAATTCCCAGACTGCACATGTGGCATTCCCTCTGCCTGGAATATTCTCCCTCAGATAAATCAATGGCTCCTGTATCTTCTAAGTTTTGCTTATTCTCGTCTTTTCTTTAAGGTCTTCACTAAAACCCCTAATTAAAATTCTATTTGCCCAGAGCACTCCCTACACACTACACTCTTTTATTTTCCTCCATAGCACACAGGTCTATCCAGGGCTCTATATATTTTATTATTTCTATCTCCCTTTCCAAGTTTTCCTGCACCCACTTTGATGTTAGCTCCACAAGGGTGGAGATGATTGGATGGTTTCCTACTCCCAGGATGTGGAACAGGGTCTGGTCCATAGCTGGCAGTAGATAAATGTTTGTTGTGTGAAGAAATGATGAAGAGACATGTCTAAAAGTTTTCAGAAAGAAAGGATTAGAACTGAAAATGACATATCACTTTTCAACAGCAACATTAAAAGCTGAAGCCTGGTTGAAAAGTAAATCAAGTATGAGAGTAGAATAAACACATTTACATTTACTGATAGACACGGGCCCCCAAATTTTCACCTCGTGTGTATAGGAAGCTTGTGGAGACTAGGTTCCACCGAAAGGAGGAAATAAGATATGGGAAGTCATGAGATAAAGGAAATGAGAAATACAGTCTTGGAAAGAAGCAAAAGCAGTCACAGGATGTTGATAAAAAGCACAGTAGCTGTGCAGCAGGAACGGAGTGCAATCTACCTGGACTGGAGCCGAAAGACCGAGGACTCTACCACGCATTTCTCTAAAATAAGAGGGGGAAAAAAAATCAAAATAGAACTGATCTATTGTCCCATGTATCTGATGTTTTTTTATTAAGACTTTGTCATTATATATGGTAAATAGTTCAGAGATAAATTAGTAATAGGCAGTGATACAAAACTGAGCAAATATAAAACTTAGGCAATTTCTAACTCCAGGAGAAAAGAGCTGTACAAGAAAGAAAACATAATCATAAAGTAATCATAGTACCTATGAAGCTCTGATAAAAAAAACAATTTACAAGTCACAGTGATATAAATTCTGGGTATTGACTTAACGCAATAAAATATAAATCTTTATGGACTGACAAGATATAAGTGAAAATGTATGAAGGCAGAATAATATGTATAATACAATCACATTTTATGTTTACATTTTATACAAAAGTTTATGATTTGATGTAAATATTTAGAGACTTATCTAAAAAGATAGGGACCAAATTGTTACTATGTACTTTTATTCATTGTTCTCTACTTCTGTATTCTTTAATTTTCATGTTTTTTTGTTTGTTTGGGTTTTTTTCATTTATTTATTTTAGAGGGAGAAAGAGAGTGGGTGGGGGAAGGACGGAGAGAGAGGGAGAAAGAATCTTAAGTAGACTCCATGCTGAGCGTGGAACCCAAGATGGGGCTTGATCTCATGACCCTGAGATCACAGCCTGAGCCAAAACCAAGAGTCAGACACTTGACCTATAGCACCACCTAGACGCCTGTCTTTAATTTTTGATATAAACAAGTATTCAGGGGGACCTGGGTGGCTCAAATGGTTAAGCTCCGGCCTTTGTCTCAGGTCATGATCTCAGGGTCTTGGGATTGAGTCCTCTTTCAGCCTTCCTGCTCAGTAGGGAGTCGCTCCTTCCTCTCCCTTTGCCCCTCCCCCCTGCTCGTGCTCTCTCTCAAATAAATAAGTAAAATCTTAAAAAAAATTTTTTTAAATAAACAAGCATTCATGCATTCCTTTTAATAATTAAATTTTGTGTAAAATATAGATCCAAAACACAATTCAATTTTTACATCGTAGTTCCACTTTATTTGTGTCATAATTTAGTCATTATGTTTTTTTCATTGTATGTTTAGAATGCTTCCAGTATTTTTCTGTTTTAAACATCCTTATACATAAATCTTGAAATTCATTTGATTATTTTTCTAGAATACATGCCAGATGGAATTGTTGATAGAAAATTCCCATTTTAAAGCTTTTGATAAATAATCCAAACTGAACATCAAAAGACTGAAACACTTTATATCCTCACAAGGATTGTTTGACAGTGTTTATTTTCTCACATCTTGTCAACATTGGGTAGTAACATTCTTTTATCATATTTGACAACCTTAAAAAAAAAACTCTCCAAGTCTGTATTTAGTTGATTATCAGTGATGTAGACCATGTGTTCATGTGTTTCAAGCCACTGACAATCTTTTGAATGCACCCATTCTCACACTTTCTCTCCTTGTCACTGCTGTAATGGTTTTGATCATCTCTTGTGGGCTCTTAGCCTCATATCTGATTACAGAGCCAAGCTCTCTCCGTCTGTACCACCCCTTAAACTGCTTCTAGATTTATTTTTCTAAATCACAAATCTGATCATGTCATTTGCTTGCTTAGAAGCCCTTGAAGACTAGTAATTTTCTACAAAATAAAGTCTAAAATTCTTAAAAGGGCACACCACATCAGCATTTATGAGCTAGATATTTTCTAAATTATAAAAAGGGGTTTTTATGACAACTTTTCTTCAGTAATTACAAAGAACCTGGGATTGGGGTCCCATCTTGTTTACTACAACATTCAACTTTCTCTACTTAAGAAGTGATTAGGGAATGACATCACCAAGATGGCAATTAAAATTGTTCCTGATTTTACTCCCCTTCACAAGAAGAACAATTAGTAACTATTTAAAAGCAAGATACCACAAAGAGAATCATAGAAAATGGGAGTGAGGATGAAGCACACCCCACAACTCAGTGACCAAGACAGACCACATTAGAAGGGGAAGAGAAGCAGCTACTCCTTGACCATATTGCCCCTCCCCCAGGCCAGGGAAGCACCACGTGGAGAGATCTCCCCTAAGCTTCTGGTTCCTGGGTGGGGGGTGGGGGGTGGGGAAGAACCTGGGGGAGGGGCAACCAGCACCCACAGCATTGTTGGTCACTTGTGAGAGCCCCAACTCTGATCTGGCCCTGCAGGTACTGCAGGAGAATCTGTGGGCTCAGCTACTGGGAATGTGGGAGGGCTTGCCACAATGAGCACATAAATCTTGGCGGACCCAGTTGAAATGCCCAAGTAGTAACACAAACCAGAGGCTTTGCTCATTAGCAGAACCAGATCAGTAGTGTACTCTGGCCAGGGAACTCTTTGGGGTGCAGGTCTGCCTGATTTGGATCCTAAAAATGAGGAGTTTTGCTGGCCCTAGAGCCTGGTTTGCCCAATCCAGGCTGGGAGCTGAGTTTTAGCCCCACTGGTCTGGAGAATGTCTCCAGGCTCCATCTGACCACAGGGGCTGGCCACAACTTCCCAAAGTTGTGTGGCCCAGTGATGCTTGAGCAGAGAGGTGAGTGGACAGAATGGATTACCCCCAGATCAAACCCAGTACGGGGCATACAGGCAGGGGGATTAATTCATAACAAAGGCTGAGGATACCCCCAGCTCCTCCCAGTGGGAAAGCTTGTTCAAGAAATTTAGAGTTGCCTGAAGCAACCCCTTCCCTGCCCGCCCAGACAAGGGAGCTGAGACACAATTCTACCACTAGAAGAGAACAGGAGTGAGGCTCTTTCACATGGGTTTTGGCAATGATTTCTTTGATATGACACTGAAAACACAAGCAGCAAAATAAAAAAATAAACAAGTGGGACTAAATGAAACTAAAGTACTTCTGCAAAGCAAAAGAAACCATCAACAAAGTGAAAAGATAACCTATGGAATGGGAAAAAATATTTGCAAACCATATATCTGATAAAAGGTTAATATCCAAAATATATAAAGAACTGATACAACTCAATAGTGAAAGAACCCAAATAACTCAATTTAAAAATGGGCCAAGGACCTGAATAGACCTTTTTCAAAAGAACATACACAAAAGACCAACAGTACAAAATAAAGATATTCAACATCCCTAGACATTAGGGAAATGCTGATTAAAACCACAATGAGATACCATCTTATGCCTGTTAAAATGTCCATCATCAAAAAGACAAGAGTTAACAAATGCTGGTGTGGATGTGGAGAAAGGCGAACTTTTGTGCACAGTTGGTGGAATTGTAAATTGTTACAGCCACTAAGGAAAACAGTGTGGAGGATCCTTAAAAAGTTAAAAATAAAACTACCATATGATCCAGCAATTCCAGTTCTGGAACGATATATTCAAAAAATACAAAAACACAAACTCAAAAGATAACTGCACCCCCATGTTCACAGAAGCATTACTTATAATAGCCAAGACATGGATACAACTTAAATATCCATGGACATCATACAATGGAATATTATTCTGCCACAAAAAAATGAAAAAATCCTACCATTTGTGATGTGGATGAAACTTGAAGGTATTATACTAAATGAAATAAGTCAGAAAAGACAAATATTGTATGATCTCACTTACGTTAAAACTCAAAAAAAAAAAAAAACTCATAGAAAAAGAGATCAGGGTTGTGGTTACCAGTTGTGGAGCAGGGGGAGAGGGGATTGTAGGAAGATTGTCAAAAGGCACAAAAGTCCAGTTATAAGATAAACACTAGAGATGTAATGTATATGATAAGTGCAGCTAACAGGGCTATACAATACATAGAAAAGTTAAGAGAGTAAATCCTAGAAGTTCTCATCATAAAGCAAATTTTTTTTTCTCTTGTAATCATTTCACAATAGAGGTAAATCAAACCATCATGCTATACACCTTAAATTGACACATTAATATATGTCAATTATTTCTCAATAAGACTGGGAAAAAAAGGAAGCAATCAATGGTTGATGAATGTACTGATGTAGGTCAGAGTAGCATGGCAATTGTAGAACCTTATTCGGCCACTCATTCTTTTTAAAAAAATATTTATAAAGTCATTACTTTGTGCCAAACACAGCTCTACATTTGAGAGAGACAGGGATTTGCGGCCAATAGAACCAACAGTACCCTGCTCCTCTCTTTATGGAACTAATAGTAGGGAAGAGGGGACAGGGTGAAAAAAAAAAAAAAGAACCTGTTTTTACAGAGTAATAAGCAATGGTGTGCTGATATACTGACACTCTGGAAAAATCAAACAAAACCCAACAAGCCCTGTTTGCAGTGCCTGTGGATTCCCCACCACATACCATGGCTGATTTCTTAAACCAAGCTACCGATTGTTTAAGAACCAGCTCACAGAATTCTTATATATTGAACAAGTGGCTCTGGAGAGCCAGCATAGGTCGAGTCCAACCACCACTGAGTGCTGACAGGGTACTAAGATTTGGAGAACTGACAACTGTCTACATGAGGTAGAAGGCGAAGGAGAGATCCCTCAGAGCACGTGACACAAATGCAAAGAACCAGGAAGTTGAAGGTCAAATGGAAGAACATTGCAGAGAGATACATGCCAAATGTTTTAAGGCAGGAAAGTACTTGGCACACCTGAGATACAGAAAGAGCCAGAATATAGATTTTTAATTTATTTTTCCGTCAGGAGACAACCTTAAGATTGAAAAGCCTCTTAGCCAGGGTGAGAGCAGTATTTTAGCAAAGCCGAATGATGAGTTGGAAGCTAAGATCAGCTTTGGGTCTTCTGTACTTTTTTTGCTGATGGAGGTTCCAATTGCTGCTGGCTGACTCCAGGGGGTGGAGGATGGGGGAGGTAAGCAATATATATAGACCAGAAAGTTGGGTTTATAGAATGCAAAATATAGAGATAAGTAGTATTTTATTTTACCAACAAATATGTTTCTGAGAGTTTCCTTTCTAGATATTTGAGTTTATATTTCTTCAATCTTGCTGACCCTACAAATTAACCAGACCTTGAAGTTTTGTGGCTACATTAAGAGGACTAGTAACTTAAACATACTGTGCTGAAATATATTATTAGGCTAATTTGGGCAGTATTTGGAGAAAATATAAATCATACTGTAGGAACAAAGCAAGGCGTAACTGGACTGAATTTCTTTAGCAGTTTTGGGTCTTTTCCTCTTGGAGACAAGATGGCGAAAATGATTCTGTTCTGTTCTTTTATCCTGCGCAGGTAGAGTTGGGGAGAATCCAAAACAATATTTTAAGAATGAATCAGCTGGAGTTCAAATTCAGGCTTGACAAGTGAACAGCTCCTCCTGAGTGAAAATAAATCCAATTGTGAAGCAAAGGAAGATTAGGAGGATTAAATGTCACATGTGGAGGATCTAAAAGTGGATTTGTTTTTTATTATTGAAGATATTTTTATGGCTTATTTGTATGGGGATCAGGCTCCTTTGTTTTTTCTAAATTGAGATGAGCCAGGATGCCTCTGGGGCAGGAGAGATTTTTGCTGCATGTGAGGATGTGTGGTTTTCATTTCAGTATTATGCACTTGCAGTTCACCATCTTGAGAAAGGAATTATGACTTGTGGATAGTCTCACAAGGAATTAGTTGTTATTAACATGTTAGTTATATTAATAGTTACACTGCTGTCTTCATCCAAGTGACTATAATTTGTATATACATTCAAATTGCTTTAGTGGTAATGCTCAACATTTATACGGAATTATAAGAAGTTCAAAGCAATAGCTAACATAACTTGAGTTATTTCCAAAAACGTGAGTTATATGAGAGTTGGGTTGTCAAAGCTTTTAGAAATTAATTCTTCCCCTTGTTGAATAAATATAAAAAAATCAGCTTTTTTACTGTTAAGCTATCCTTTTCTATCAATAATACCTAAGAAAAATATCTTAATTTTTGATCAAATTATAGAAAAATAATGTTAAATGCCAAATGGAACTAATTTAAAGCTATGAATCTCAGACTATTTTACTTTATTCTTTAAAGTTACGTATTGACTTACTTCTCTAGAATTACAATATATCTCTGCATAATATAATCCTTGTAATAAAATAACACATGATACTGCTATTTAGATACAAGATAATATAAAAGCTTTAGAAATCACTTACTGAACTGAAGGATCCTAAATAATTATAAGAATTCAGTTTCCTTTGCTTCCAGCTCTATGCTATTCTATTAATGAACAACAGACTTAATTTCATGTGAATTTAGATTCACTTCAAAGTATACCAAAAAGACCATCTTGTTGGAAGTTTAACAGAAGAGGCCAGATATTTTGTCTGAATCCACATGGAAAATAAAATTATAGAAGCTATTCATATTACTCAGGCCAAAAAATGCTCTCAGCCAAATCCTCACCACTATCATTATAATCATCATCACAATCAAGAAGAGCCCTTACTGAAGCAAGAACCAAATAGACATATTTAGCTTTGGGATTTGAAAAAAAAAAAAAGACATGCATGTTTTACTTTAGTGCATACTTCTTTTTTCTGTACATAAAACTCAGTTTCATTTAAAATTCAAGCTATTGTCAAAATTTTGGGCTAAAAGAAATCTTTAGATAAAAGTATTTCAACATTACCCAAGAAAGCAGTTTTCCAAGGTCTACAGCAACTTTAATTATTCCATTGTTTTCCAAAGCAGGCAGCTTGGACAAAATTCTGCACAATGTTAATAAGTTTTGATCAAAGAGAATTTGGAAAATGCTGTTAAATCCGCTTACCATGAGATTTCAGCTCTTTGAATATCCAGATATAAGTTGTCAATCTATTCATTAAATACACAGGAGCATATGTTGAAATACAGCCACGAGATGGGAGGGCATCCCAGGCAGAGGGAAGATTATGAGCCAAGATGAGCAGGTGGGAAAGCATAAGGCATCTTTTGAGAAACTGTAGGGAAATTCTGGAGTTGCAGGAGATAAATCTGGAAATGGAAGCAAGAGCCAGACTGTGGACATTTTGAATTGACAGACTAAGTAGTTCAGACTTTTGAAAAAGTCAGTCATCACCCATTGAATGTGATAGTTTGAGAAGATTAATTTGGCTATAAATGGATAGCCTGGTTTGGAGGAGGGAAAATAATGGAGGTGGGGAGTCCAGTTCAAAGGTCCTAGCAGATTCAAGAGTGAGATTAAATATGAATGGTGAAAAGAGATTCCAAAATGAAAAATGAGAGCAAGATCTATTGCAAAAGAAGAATGAGAGAAACGAGAAACAGTTTCAAAGATTTTTAAAGAGCTCTTCAGGATAGTGATGGTGACTTTGGTGGCCATAATGAGTCTTTGGCAGTTTCTCTGTGTTCCACTCATGCTTTATAACTGCCACATGTCCTGAGAGAGGTTTCTATCATATAGGACCTACCATCCTTGACTACATGGTTAATTTCTTTTCATTCTTTAAAAATCCCAGCTCACTTGTCATCTCTTCTTTCTTAAATCAGTTTTATAGGTTTTCTTGGTATCTTAGGTATACAGTTTCTAGAACACTTAAACCAATGTATTTTAAAGATAGGTTGACATGTCTGTCTCCCCAGTTAGAATGCAGGCTCCCTGAAGTTAGAGACCAAATGGGTCCATTTTTCACAACTAGCACAATAGTACATAGCTGAAACTCAATCACTGGTGAAGGAACATACCAAGGAGGGTTAGAATGCTGGTAAACCTACAGGAAAAAAAAACAAAAACAAAAAACAGAAATAGATGCACAGATGAAATAAAAGGATTGAGGAAAGGTGGTTTTTTCCAACACGTTGGAAAGTCAGTGGAAATAAGACTGGAGAAACTAATAAGGGAAATGATCAGGCAGAATTTCAGAGTACAAGGGAGGCTGTGGCATGCAGACAAGGTGTGGAGAATTCATCCCCTTTATAGTCCAAACACTTTCAACAGTTTTGAAAAGATGCCCTGTGCTCTTCTATTTCCTCGCCTTAGATTCTTGTGTTTCCACAGTCAAGGACGCCATCCCATCTTTAGCCTCCATTTCAACATCTCCTCATGCGTGTTTAAAGTACAGATCAATGTAGCTATCCCATGAGAACCTTCTCTGGTTACTTATATACTGTATGTATATATACTGGGAATTTATATATATGTGGCCTAAAGACCACCTACATAAAATCCTCTGGGAGTGATTCTTATAGGGAATTTCTCTTTATAGACATATATCATCTAATAAATGACAAATGGATGATAGAATCATTTTACAACTCCAAATGAAGTAAGGGATTTAAACAAATGATCATCTATGGCTACAAAAAACATTAGTGGAAAAATGTAAGTGATGTACTTAATGATGGATGGTTCAAACTGGTAGCATCCAAACCCATTTCTTAAACTTACAGTCATAAAAATAGAGACAACTAAACATCATATGCCTCTTTATGGAAGGATACAAAATGCCTTGTGATATATTTTTGCCAAGAAAAAGATGAACTGGAATTTGTTCAGATCTCTA
The DNA here is from genome assembly GCF_003265705.2 of Callorhinus ursinus. NCBI lineage: Eukaryota > Metazoa > Chordata > Mammalia > Carnivora > Otariidae > Callorhinus > Callorhinus ursinus. Next base: position 17,024,667 of record NW_027397074.1, on the reverse strand, counting down.
TACGTAACAATCAGTTTAAAAGAAATACAGAAGACACAGAAAATGAAAAAAGACAGCACTGGGTTGCATTCAGCAAAACCCTGAATATGTCCAGTTTTCTCAGCAAATAAATTGCAAGAAATCAAATGTAAAAAGGAACTGGAAAACCTATAGTTTAAATATATATTAAAAGAATCTTAAAGACGTGTCAACCAAAAGTGTGGATGTTTTTGGATCCTGATTTCAAAAAACCCGAATTTAAAAATCATTTATGAGACAACTAAAGAAAAAAGATCACCAACTGTTATTAAGATACTACTGTTACTTTTTAGGTATGACAGAGGCTATGTTGTGTAAGCACCATTCTCCATCGTGAAACACTTTCAGACGAAATAACATGATGCCTGGAATTTGCTTCAAAATAATACACGGTGGCAGCGGGTGGGGCGGCGAGGGGTGGGGGTCGAAAGGAAAGGAGATCGAAGCTGGAGCTGGATGGTAGCCACGTAGTTCAGTTTTAAATATGCTTGGAAAGTTCCATTTTGTATCATTTTAAAATGCAAGTTCTTGGGCCCCCTCAGAACTACTGAATTACAATACTGGAAGGAAAGTCTGGGAATCTGTGTTATTCAGTTCCAAAGTGATTATGATGCACACTAAGATTTGGGAATCACAGTCCTAAAACAGTTTATTCCAGGTCCTTCCTCTTGTCCAAGAAATATGGCCAATTATCGATACATGCTACATCTTTAAAGATAGAAACCGATTCCTTGCATCTCTCAAGGCCAAGGATTTTGGATGCACTCAGAAAATACTGGCAACGTTAGTCAAGATATTTATTGTTGTTTACTCTGAATAAATATTTTAGGTCTAGATTATACAAGACTTACCCACACGTTCCAAGATATCAGGTCCGTTTGGCATCAGGAGTGTGTACCTCCTCACAGCTGTCAGCAATAATCCTCTGGCCAAGTGGGATTTCTTTCTTAGGGGTATTTAACACTCCCAATTCCTAAATGGCCAATATCTCCATACCTCATGCAACAAGGATAAAATCTAACAGAATAAGAATAACAGCCTCCTCTCTCCCAGAGAGTTGGAAATAGAGAATATTAGCAGCCATGTATAGACTATCTAAACCGATAATGTATACATATGACCTCTTAAGAAAAAGAAATGAAGCATTTCTATCTGAATTACCTCTCAACTTAGCCTCCCTGAATTTTTGTTTGTTTGTTCATTTGCAATGGTTCATCTAGTAAGTTAACCATTTTGACTCTCTTAAGAGGGTATTCTTTATGTTTTCCCACAGTCCTAGGATTCCCTAAACCTCAGAAGTTTTGAAAGAACACTATAATCAATTCTGTCCAGTGTTCTGGTTCTGCCACTGACTAGTTAGGTGGTTTTAAATGTGACACTTTTTTACTGGGTTCTGGTTTCCCCATATGTAAAATTCTCAAATAAATATCAGTCTACTTTTAGATCATCTTTAAATTCACCTACAGGTTTACAATACTTCTAGAAAAAAAATATTTCACCTAACACTTAAACAGAAAACAAACTTTGAAGAAAAATAAATAAATAAAACGGTTTCACCTCAGTATCTTAGATGACAATAAATAAGGCCGAATGCATACATTCTATTCTGAAGGTATAAATCTAGGAATGAAAAGGATTTCCCACACTTCGGCTTACCTGCTTATGAGCGTGATCGTAAGAATTAATATGATTGTCAAACTCCTGGTGCTTGTGATACTGCTTGTCACATAATTCACAGTAAAAGTTTGCCTTTACATCTTCCAGGGCCTTTGCTGTGGACTTCTCCTTTTCTGGAAAATCCTTTAAAGAAGGCAAAAATGTTGGTTATATTTCTCTCTAATAGCATAACTAGATCTCATGTTAATCAAGTTGTTATTTAATTTTACTGTGACTTAAAGAATATGGTGAGACTCATCAGTTTTTGGAAATTCATGGCACTCTGGAAATAACTTTCAGCTCAGCCTTATTCCTAACTTATCAACCAACACATAATGAACTCTCTCAAAGAAGCCCACAACTGGGGCGCCTGCATGGCTCAGCTGGTTAAGCGGCTGACTCTTGGTTTGGGCTCAGGTCATGATCTCCTGGGTCATGGGATGGAGCCCTGTGTTGGGCTCCCCGCTCAGAGAGAGTCTGCTTGAAAATTTCCTCCTTCTGGAAAAATGAAGGGTGCGGGGGAATCGGAGGGGGAATTGAACCATGAGAGACTATGGACTCTGAGAAACAAACAGAGAGCTCTAGAGGGGAGGGGCGTGGGGGGATGGGTTAGCCCAGTGATGGGTATTAAAGAGGACATGTACTGCATGGAGCACTGGGTGTTATATGCAAACAATGAATCATGGAACACTACATCAAAAACTAATGATGTAATGTATGGCGACTAACATAACATAATAAAATAAAATTAAAAAAAAAATTCCTCCTTCTGCCATTCCCCCAACTTGCATGCTTTCGCTCTCTCTCAAACAAATGAATAAATCTTAAAAAAAAAAAAAAAAAAAAAAAAGAAAAAAAAAAAAAAGCCCACAACTGCAGTCTGGTCATTCTCTTCCCATCCATTTTCAGGTTGTGGTTCTGCTGACTCAGCACCATTTCCTCTGACAATCCAATGACAGATCTCAAACACAAGCTGCCACTATGTCTGTGGAGCACCCATTAGTGCGAGGTCTCTTTACTATAATATTTAAGGGAGACATTGATTGCATTGTCTTACATCCTTCATCTACTGCTTCATGTATTTTAGCCTCACTGAAATTGTCAGTATTGGGACTTGCTATTCTCAGCACACGATGCCTATTCCCACCTGGTTAAATCGGTGAGCTCCTACTCCCTTCCTAACACCCAGCTCTTTGTCCCCTCTGGAACGCTTTCCCATGACTTTACCAGGAGGACAAAGCCTCCATTTTGTTGCTTGTTACCAAACACATCTACGACCATTCATAAACTTTTCTTCTTCTTATATTACCCCATATATTTTTGTGTTTCACCCAATGCCATCTTCAGCCAAGTGATCTGTCTACTCCATACAGTCTCCATGGGTGATCTTCCTTCACACTACAGCTAGGGTCTTATTTATCCATCAGCTCTGACTCCAGGATAAGCTTCTTCTACAGGCATTGGTTTATGCTAGATGCTGTCAATGGGTTTACCACATATTTTTCAAACAATTTTGACTATGCTCTCTCTCAAACAGTTTTGGTCACATGGTTCCTCTGCTTAAACTCCTCCCAAGCAGGGAAGAATAAAGTCAGAGGTATTATAATAGCATTGTATGGTGGCAGATGGCAGCTATACTCGTGGTGAGCATATATAGAGAGAGATGTTGAATCACTATGTTGTACACCTGACACTAACGTCACTTTGGGTGTCAATTATACTTCACTTAAAAAAATAATATAATCCTCCTGATTTCTCTCAATGCCTATAGAATAATAGTGATGAATACTCACTGAGCATAAACTATGTGCCAGGTATTAAGCTAAGTATGTGATGAATTCTCTCATTTATTCCTCACACTAACCCTATAAAAATAAGTTCTTTTTTAATCTACATCTTACAAATATATTAATCCTCACTTAGAATCACACACTCATGGTCACTGAGTTAGCAAGTAGAGGGGGGAATTTGAATTCAAATACCCTATGCCTAACTCCCTTGTTAATAAACAGTTGTGCTTTAGCATCTCCCTTAGGGCCAGTCCTCTTAATGCACCATACAAACTCCTTCCTACCTCATCAGTGTCATATTGTATCAATCCATGCTCCCATATTACCCTCTTTAATTCTATCATCAGACATGTCACATGATATTAAATGATCTGTTTTCAGGTCATTCGAAGGCAGGAACTGTTTTATTCATTTTTGCATCCACAAAAATATGCCAAACATATTGTCTAGCACAGAGTTACCTATTTAATATGTATTACAAAAATTAATGAATAATAGTAGCTCACAGGTTTATGCCTCCGTCACTCTGCAAGTTTTCCATTATCCCCATGACTAAATAAAAGAATGACTGGCACATGGATGATATCAAGTAAATATGCATAAAAAAATGAATGGACAAAATAAAGGATGGATTTTAGTTCTGTTTCTCTAAAATGACTAACCCTCTATAGAAAGAAATCAGGCGATAAACCTAAATCTCAGGGCCGTTGCTGACCAGATAAGAAAGCAAGCACAGGGAAGAGAAGCAGATTATCACAGGGTTGGGGTGAAGAGATGGTGCAATTAATTTGGACATGGAAACAGAATGATTCAAGCCCAAATATAAGTGGCTAACACACATGGCACGAAGGCAGGAAGGACATGAGTACCATTCACAAACAACAAAACTAGACCAAACATCTACAATGCCTATCTAAGAGAGTGAAAGCAGGAATTTGGTTATATTATCAGCTGATGGGGCATATAAAAACTACTGACAGGATGTAACCAGTAATGAGAATGTGGACCTCAATTTCAGGACAAAAACCCAGTTGCTCAAAGAATGGAAATAATGGCTTGTTAATGGTGTCCCTTGAGAGTTGAGGCAGAAGTACAGCATTGAGGTAGAGCTCAATCTTTGGAACTGTAGGCTTACATCAGGGGAAAGCATTAGTTCTCATCCCATCTTTCTCACTAGGATTTTTTTTTTACATGTCCTTTATATGTTGTATACAATTTCAAAGGCTGGACTGGAACTAGGGACTCCTTGGGTTTACTCACGGTTTTTCTTCCTTTATTATAACACTGGAATAACAGCCTTAGAAAAGTGACCATGTGCCTTGGACATTGAGCACTTCCTCCTCAGTGCTCAAAAGTGCCTCAGCTTCACTAACGGAGGCAGGCTGGCAACTGAGAATTGAGAGTGGCTAAAAATATAGTTTCATATTATTCCAGATTATGTAGAGGATTTTATAACAACAGCTCAATGACCAGGGGTGAGGCTCCCTCAATTACTCTTGGTATCTTCATTTAAACAGCATTTATTTCTAAAACAACCTTCAATTATGATAGTAAATGAATTTCAGTGTAACATATTGTACTTATAACAGAGTTCTACCAAGATTTTCACCATCTCCTATGAATGTTCACGTTTTACAGTCATCAGACTAAATTATATACCCCATTTCTTACTTCATTTTTCTTGCCAGGAAGAGGTAACAGCTATTCCCACTTTCCTTCCTTCTAGGGGATTAATGATATTCCCCAGGATATATTCTAGTACCCTTATTAAGAGAGGAGGAATACACATGGAATATAAATGCCATTAGCAAAGCATACACACAGAGTTCACAATCCAGTGTGTCTATCAAATCCAGAAGTAAGAGCATACATTTAAAAGCAGATGAGTGGAGGTCAGAAATGGGGAAGCTGAGACCTGAGAAATCTCGGGCACAGGGGAACACAAGCCAAGAGCTGGGTAGGGCTAGAAGAATCACAGAGGAAAAGAAAAAAAATAAGCTTCCTTAAGCATCTTTGGCAAAACTGGAAACTGAGGTTGGAGCTATAGCTGACTTTTAGTTAAAGAACCATAACCCAGTAGCCTGTGATATCACCCAGTGTGAGGTGAGCCTGTTCTCAAGTGTGACGTTGGAGCTGAGTTGGTCTAGCTGTATGTACCAGAAGGCTGGAAGGTAAGGGCTCAATCTAGTAGACTAGAAAGGGAGGTATCACATAGTCTAAGTACCATTTAGAAGGCAATTTATGTTTAGTAATTTCATGAGTTCTATCAAATCAGGCAATGGTAAAGCAAGGCACACTTTCCACTGTGTCATGCTGCTTCATCCATCCATCTAACCACATACTCATCCAACCAACCATTAAGCACTGATACATTCAAGAATTGCTAAAAAGAGAATTACCCTATAATCCAGCAATCGCACAATCTGGTATTTACCCCCCAAATACAAAAGTACTAATTCAAAAGGATATATGCACCCCTATGTTTATTGCAGCATTATCTACAATAGTCAAATTATGGAAGCAGCCCAAGTGTCCATGGACAGATGAATGGATAAAGAAGAGGTGGTACCTACTTACAATGGAACATTCCTCAGCCCTAAAAAAAAGAATGACATCTTGCCATTTGCAACAACATGGATGGAGCTAGAGAGTATAATGCTAAGCGAAATAAGTCAGTCAGAGAAAGACAAATTCCATATGATTTCACTCATATGTGGAATTTAAGAAACCAAACAAATGAACAAAGGGAAAAAAAGGTGGGGGGGGGGAGACAAGCCAAGAAACAGACTCAAGTACAGAGAACAAACTGACAGTTACCAGAGGGGAGGTGAGTGGGGGATGGGTGAAAAAGGTGAAGGGGATTGAGAGCACACTTATCATGATGAGCACTGAGTAATGTATAGAAGTGTTGAATCACTATATTGTACTCCTGAAACTCATACAACTTTGAATGTTAACTATACTGGAATTAAAATTGAAAACTTAATAAAAAATAAAAATAAAATAAATAAAGATAAATAAAATTTTGTTATTTAACAACAAAAAGCAACTGTTATTAAGCAACTTCTAAATGTCAATTTCTTAAAGGGTCTTGACCTCAGAAATGTACAGTCTGAAAGGGGACGATTACATGTAAAATGCTGAACGACTGTAAATTGCAATAGAGTGATGATCACAAATTGTTATAGAGCATTACCTAGTTTGGACTAGTTAAAAATAATTAGAGGAAAAAGTCACGGTGTTTTTTTCTCTTTCTCACATAGCATTAGATACATGGTAAGCACTCAGAATGTTCTTGTCTTTTTGTTAAATGATAGGATACTTTCACTGGTCAAATAACTTGGAAGGCAACTTAAGATGACATTTGTTCTCTGAAATAATTACACAATCTTTAAATATAGAAGAGACACAGAATAAATATGAAAGATGTAAAAATAGCTACCTATTCTCAGTATCAATAAATTTAAAAAATTAAAAAATGAATAAAATTCACAATAATACCCTTGACACACAAGACTTCACATACAATTCTACCATTGATTTGCTAGTTACTCAAAGTTCTCTTCTCACACTTTGCCTAAAAGAGGGAGCTTTAGAAGCTTATTTAACAGAAAAAAACTAACATTTATGAAGTGAAAGAAAGCTTCATTTTAACTGTTCTCAGTGGTTCATTAAAAGATTGAAAATGAATTATAAATTGAATATGACAGTTATCTTAAGAAAGGTCATTTTTAAAACATTAGGTATTGCCAGTGGGCATTTTATGTTTCAGTTCAGTAAGAATTCTGTAGTAATTAATTACTTTTAATAATTAATATTTTGGGTGCAGGGAGAGAAAAATGTACTTTTTTACACCAAGAATTTTACATTCATGCAAATAACAGGTATGTCTGTAATGTGGCAAGAATGTTGCCTGGAGAAAGGCATTTAATTAGAAATATGGGTGTTCTGCTACCAAATTATTTTATTATTGTAATGATGATTACACAGTAACACCCCCTGAGCATTCGCTGTAAACCAGAAATCTGCTAAGCGCTTCACACTTGTTAACTCCCTTAATTTTCACAATAACCTTATAAAGTATTATCTATTATTATTCCAAACAAAGATACGGAAGGCAAGGCACAAGCATGTTTAGAAACTCGCTCAACATTGAAAGGCAGAAACTGGATTAAAAATCAGATTTGCCTGACTTCAGAGCTATTAATCACCATGCTAAAGGCTGCCCCAATTAGTTAGCCTTCATCCAGATGCCACAAAATTTCAAGCTGCCTTTTCTAACTTTTTGTAGATTTGGGATGATGCAGAGGCCCTAGTTCCCAGAGAGAGTAAGGGGAGTAATTATAATTTTAAAAATCTATTAAGCTCTTGAAGCTGAGAGATAGGCACTAGGAAAATCCAAGATGGTCCTCTTGTTTCGACTGTTTGTGAATATGTGCCCTGATTATTAAAAAGGAAGAGAAAAAATCAATTGCTGTTCTTCATATCTCCTTGATGGTAATACCAGCTCAGAGCTTTGAGGATTGAATTCATATTCTTTGTATGAAAGCTCACATTTGACCTTTCACTGTTATGTGTAAGAGATTGCTTTAAGAATTCTAATATTCCCTAACCTGTTCTATTATATCGGTCCCAAATAAAATCCTGCTTCAAAAAGAGTGCGTTCCTTTTCCCCCACCCCCACCCCAGATTAAGTGGCAGTGGATTCAGAAAACTCTTTTGGTCCCCATTGTCTTCCTGAATCTCTGCAACAGACTGGGTAATGGAAAGCTCACTTTAGAGAGCTTTATTCACTTATTTATTTTATTTTTGTGATAGGGAAAAATTATTCCTTGGAGCATGACTAGCTTGAATCTCAGCCTCTCTCTTCTAGCAGTTTCAGTTATTTCAGTATAAATTAAGGCGAATAATGAGTGGCTTGCAGGATTGCTGTGAGTATAAAATGAGTTTATTTTTATGGAAGCACTTAGTAGAGGGCACAGTAAAAGTAGGAACTTGATGTCCAGAGATTCTGTGTGTGTATGTGTGTGTATATGTATGCATGTGCACATCATTATATGCATGTGACACTAGAAAATTATTTAAAAAACAGTACCATTCTCCCAGGAGTCCACAAAGCAACTTTCATTTTCTGATAGCAATTTGAGCAAGTGAGAGGAGCCCTTCTCATTCTCACCGCCCATCTCAAGGACCACCAATCTCTAATGGAGAACATTCCAGCCCTCATCAGTCAATCTCTGCTCATAAATGCAAATTTGGCTGATATAGTTAGGATTTTCAGATGTTTTTATCTCATAATTGCTTAATTGGGACATTTTTGGAATACGACACATTGTCAAGAGATTCCCCCATGTGCTCAGTTAACATTAATATCACTAATATTGATTTTCCTAAAGATGTGACTTGCTTCTTTTATAGAAAGAACAGTCTTTGCATTATATAGCATCTACCATGGCACTTGTTACTTAGAAAAACTCAATAAATACTTGCTGAATAAGTGAAACTAATGAATTAAAAAAAGCAGGGAATGCTATTCCCACTACATAGATAGCGTGGCCTGCCTGGACAATGTACATCTATCATGAATTAAATTGTCGAGATAATGGGAGAATAAGCAGATGAGTATGATTCTAAACACATGGAACTTTTAGACTTTTAGAACAATATCTTTTTTTAAAAAAAAGTAGATTCTGAGGTCTAAGGAGCTTACTGAAGAACTACCCTAAAGGAAGGAAGGGGAGCTCTGCACACAGATTCACAAGCAGAATTGCAGATTCTTGACTTTCAGTACTCTTCCCATTTTGCCATAATCCACTCTTCTCATTACAGTTCATTAAGAATCAAGTGTTGGTTTCCCAGACTTGAAGTAGAACTCTACCAAAGTTACACCATTCCGTCAATGCCCAGGGAAGTATGATGTCAGCCACTTCCTAGACTTGAAAGAGAGCTTTTCCCCTCTTATTAATAATTCACTTAAGGTGCCCAGATTAGAAGATAAATACAACCACATTAAATATATCAACTTGCCTCTGGGTAGCATGGTTTGGAGACGATTCAGCATCATTTCTAATTTGGACAGAAATGACAGATTTCTGACTTACGGGCAAGATGGCAGAGTGATGACTGCATTCCTGCTCATGAAGTAACAATTAAATACTTAAAGTTTGCTTGTATAACTGCTTATTTTGGAAAAGCTTCCTAATTGGCTGCATTCGAACAGAGACTATTTTTGAAAAACACATGCATTTCCGCTAGAACCACTGTTCATCAGCATTCTGCCAACTGTATCTTCCTCAGCATAAATTAATATACAGTTCTTCCCCCAGAAGAACAATTTAGAAAGAGACTAAGGCAGTTCCAGATGCACCCTAAGATAATCATAACAGTAGCTATTACTTCACTGCTTACCTGTGCTTGTCTGCAATGGAGGCAAAAAGGGGCAGGTATAATTTTCAGATTGCTTATCGATCGAACACAGATGCTACAATGCACATGTTTTAAAGGTCATGTATTGGTTTGCAGAGGTTTTTAACAACCAGTGAAACAGTAAAATACACATCAACTGATAAGCCTTGCTGGACACAACATAATATTAGCTCATCAAGGTGCAAGGACCACCAATCTCTAATGGAGAACATTCCAGCCCTCATCAGTAAAACCAAACAGTATATTTGCTTTGAAGAGAAAAAGAGGATGCATGAGAAGATATGTAAATTAACCCAGGGTCAGAGAAGTGGTTGAATCCATTAAATAGCAGTCCTTGGCCTGCTAACACCCATTAGTGAAAACACAAATGAATAAATATAGAGAGTGAAGGAATAAATACATTTGATTTCTTTCTCACTTTTTGCCTGGTTATAGTGCTAAAGGGGAGAGAATTGGAACGTCCGAAATATGGATGGTGGTGTCAAAACCCATATAACTGTACAACTCAAGAGTGAACCCTAATATAAGCTGCAGACTTTGGCTAATAACAATGTATCATTGTCAGTTCATCAGGTGGAACACACTAACCCACCACACAACTGCAAAATGTCAATAATAAGGGAGATTAGTTTATGGGAATTCTCTGTGCTTCCTGCCCAATTTTTCTGTACACCTAAAATTGCTCTTGAAAAAATAGTCTCTTATTTAGGAAAAAAAAGTATACAACTAAATCACAATTTAATAGTCCTACCTTCCCTGAACTCAAAGTAAAACAACGGACGGTGTAAGAATAATCAAATCTATGCTATGTTATGCATACAGCTGAGTTTGAGGCATGCCAAATGACAAATGTGAGCTTCTTTGTGTGGAGAAATCTTGAGACTCTCAGTTCCCCTCTGTCATTTTCCATGAGACAAAGAGCAGCCCTTGCCACTCTTCCAGAAAAGCATGACCTACAATCATTAGATCCACTAGAAATTCAAGGGCAAAATTTCTACATTTGAAAGAAAGATTCTAGGATGTATCTATTGTGCGGGTGTGTAAAATATGATAAGAAAAGGAATTTTCTTCCTCCAAACTGACAATACGGTCCCATTTATAAAGGGAGTAATTACCACCCCATCCATTCAGCCCACAGATATGTATAACTGTGATGAATATAGATATATTGCATTCATCTAAACTGAATACATTTAAATGAATACATCCATTGTGCATTAGACAGAAAGTACCTTCATTTAGCCATTACTCCTGCTGTAACTACTTATTGTAAAAATGCAATTAATAGTGTCTGACATTTCATTTTCTAATATAAGAGAAATCGAAGAAAAATGTCAGGTAACTAAGTTTTCTAGAAAGTTGCAAGTGACACCTGCTCAATTACAAACCGTTTTTTAAAATTCAATATTTCTAACAGTTATCGAGGGGAGAAATGGTCATTCCGAGTTGCTGATCTACACGTTGTTTCGCCTTTGCTTGGGAACTGACTATAAGTGTGTTCCCTTAAACACGTTCAGGTGATTGTCAAGTAAGTTCTCATTCCCAGGCCTTCTCTGTCTGTTCTGGGGCTAATAATCTGTATGGTTCTAAAAAATTGTGTTTTACATTCTATATGTATTAAAAACAGGCCCAGAAACTCCCAAAGTGATGGACCAAAATAGTATAATGGCAATGGCTTTAAGGACATGCAAGCCAGATAAATGCCAATTCCAAGGACATTGTCTCTGTTTTCCTGAATGTCTGCTATCATGTCTGATAAAAAGACTGCTACATTTGGTTTACTTGTTCTATAACCCAGAGATGTTTAAAAAGTGACTGTGCTCACAAAGACACTTCATTATTTCAAACTGGCTGCTCCAGGCTTCTATCTATTGCAATTCTAATAGGTAATTTACTTTCAAACTTTGAGAAAACTAGCAATTGTGAAAGAAGTATGCTGTACAGAAGCTCTGTACTCAAATCTTGCAATATTAACTGCAACCTGGGAAAATGTGTCAAAGAGAGGAAAATCTATTAAAATGCTAGTTTGGGGAAAAGGCATTCACATGAGCTCAAGGAAATGCTGTAAACTAGATAATGTCATTTCAAGATCATGAAAAGATGTACAAAACTTTGGCTCCACTGTCATATAATTTGGAAGAAATATTTGTCACTTATATTTTGTCCATTTATTATGATTCTCACAGAACTTTGCAAAATGTGGCTTAGTGCCTTCAGAAATCCCTAAAAGGAAAGTCTGTATACCAGTTTTATGGGTACACACTTGCTTTTTTGAAAACAACCTAAAAACACTTGTCAACTGAAGGCAGAAACCCTGATTAGCTAGGGAAGTGTGGCCAAAGTCGAATTGTGTCATAATGGTGGTACCAATGGTACATCCCACCCAGATATGGCAAATAGACTATAGTCGTTACAGATTTTCGCAGCTGCTTGAGCATTTGGAGGATCTGTACTTACTGTTAACACCAGGACCAATTTAATAAGCCATACAGCTGTGCCCCAATCTATTGTGTGTGTGTGTGTGTGTGTGTGTGCGTGCGTGTGCATGTGCGTGTGTGTGTGTGTGTGTGTGTGTGTGTGTGTGTCTGCATGCACACAAAGGTGTATGTGCTTTGGACAGAGCCCGTCTAAACACAGAGCAAGCTACAATAAAACAGAAGTTGTGGGCCCATCATAAAAGTAGTGGAATACAAAAGTGAGAATCATTATAGAAGCATGTCCCTGGAAAGGACTTCAGAAATCCTTCTCCAGATAAAGGGATTTAATCCAGAATTTTTATGGTTTGCCCAGGCTGGTGTGGGATAAGTAGCAGATCTAGGATGAGAACTGAAGTTCTTGACTTCTATCTTTGAGACCAGTGGTAGGGCAATTAAAACTATCTCTTCATTTGGAAAATGAGATAGAACTAAGGGACTAGATTTTTGTGTTTCTGAAACTCAAGAAGTATAAACGAATATTCAGAGTCTTTAACCTGATATAGATGTAGACATAGATACAGATATTCTCTTTCTTTTCTTCAACCACACAATCAAAATCTATTTAACAATATATTTAGAAAATTAGGTTCTTGCTCTTGCAATGCCAGAAATAGAAAATTTTCCATTTTAAACTCTCATCTACAGAAGGAGAATCACCCTCAAATATAGGACCCCTCTTCCCCTTATTCCCCTGAGCTTAAAAAAAAGCATTTATTAGTCCGCAGATTGTTAGTTACTGAGAGTTATTGGTGATTGAGCACTGAATTTAGCCAGTGCTAAAGACTGACTCTAGAAAGGAAGAAGCTACCTTCTTTTCTGATATTGGAGGGGTATCTGAGATGGAAAGGAAGAAAAAGCAAAAAAAAAAAAAAAAAAGAATTCATACCTCGGACCGTTTTTTAAAACTTTTCTATGCTACCCTTGAAGGAGTTCAGTATAGGGTAAGGATTTAGTTGTGTTATGAAGGTTTGTATTAGTTACTATGCTATTCTACTATACAAGAAAATGTAACACACAATTCCCGTTTGTAGCACACAGTTCCTGTTTTCAAAGACTCTCAGACCACCTAAGGGGATAGAATTAATTCATAGATTGCAAGCCACAACACAAAGAGATATATAATTATTTGGTGGGGGTTTAAAGTGGTCTGTATTTAGAGAAGGGAACGAGCCATGCTGTTCTGTAATGTACCTGCATACCTAGCAGAAGAAGCCTATTATGATAGAATTTGATAATGAGTCTCAATTGATAGTCTTGGATTTGACCTTTATATATATAAAAAAATGAATGATACTCGATGGGCCCTTTAATTCTGGAATTTAGGAAGGTACATAAAGTATTGCTGAGAATGAATGAACCTACATTTTGCGATGTGAACAACGCAGATTTTACTCTATATACTAATAAACAAGAAGCCACCCCAACTTTATGGAGGATGTGATTCCTATGCCCCATTTCCTCTTCTTTTCCAGCTGGTATTATTTCTGATCAGCAGCTAAGATGGGGAATGATGTTCCTGTCTGTGTTGTTCCTCTGTACACTCCTTGTGATTATTTTCCCAGAACATCTCTCTTAGACTTTCTGCTTTTTATGTCCGAGTCTTCACACAAAGTCTAAGTTCACTTTGAACTTCCAAAGCACAGCTAAGTGATTTAAAAAAAATGAATTCCTACAGACTGTTTCCCCTCCATCCATTTTGCCACAGAAAAGCCTGACCGGCCGCTGTCTGCTTAAATACTCTGGTTGAAATCCGTGTCCTTATTCACAGCTGCATTTCAGCAAATGTCTATTTTGTATTAGCTGCAGTGACAGCAGGGGACAGTTATACCCCTTTTAGTAGAAAAAAGTCTCCTCTATAATATAAAGAGAAAAGAAAACCTTCCCTGATAAGAAACAATGATGCCCTTAAACTTTGAAATAAATACATTAGGCATTCCGTAGGAGCAGCAATGAAGACTCAGACAAGAGCATCCCTCATCATTTCCTGAATGCCCCAATATCACAATGGCTTTACTTTGGATTTCCATGTAGGGAAGAATGCCAAGAGATAGGAAAAAAAGGAAGTAAAACCTAGATGAGGAATACAGACAAAGACATGGAAGAAAAAAGAGAAAAGAAACGCATGGGGTTAATAGAAGAACGCATATTCTCCCATGGAGGAGTGGGGTAGAAGGCTAAGGAGAAGAATCAGGTTTATGGTAATGCAAAGCAGAATTTTAAAATAATATCCTGGAGCGGGGGAAAGGGATAAGTCATAAACATTTTCCTTAGTCCGAGGTAATTTTTTTTTTAGCCAAAGGCTATTTGTGGGGGGATAAAAGGGAATATAGTCCTTTTAGGACTGTTTATGATTTGAAGTTTATTTGTGGGGACTTGAAAGTATAGAAAGGTCAACAATATTTACATTGCATATGAATCATCTATTGACCTTGACATTCTCAGACTGACAGAGTTCTTATCAGTGTTCCTCAATGGGAAATCTTTTGTCATGGGCTATTTTTCAGGAGTCCACACATTTTGTAGTAAATTTGTCTCAGTTGGAGACTTAAAGACCAGGACAGGAATTCAAAGATTAGAAATAAATATTTATTAAGTCCTTACTGTGTTGCTATTGGTCTGTTAGGTGCCACAGGAACTGCAAAAGACCCAAGAGGTATTATCCATAGACTAAAAGAATGTATAGTTAGCTACTGAAGGTAAAACCTGAGGGAAATAAGGGAGCACTTCACATAATAAAGAGTAAAAGCATTTAGGAAGTAGAGATTGGGGTTAGGAGTCTGAATCCGAACTCAACCTTTTGTAAACTCCATGGCCCTTCATTGCATCACTTAACTTCTGTAAAACGAGGATAAAAATGTCATTCTCACAGGATAATTGTAATAATTAAATAAGTTCAAACATAAAAAGCACCTCATACAGCTCCAGGCACCACGAAGAAGTCACATAACTATAGATAGATAGAGACAGAGAGAGATGTATGTGAATGTATAAAATAAATACAGTCTTCAATGCTCAGGAAGTGGGCAAAATGGAATGGTGAAGCAGGAATGGTGTCTACGGAGGCCTCAGTTTTGAAACTAGCTATTAAAAATGGAGGAGGCAATATGTTCTTGTGGTTAGGAGTGTAGTTCTGTATCAGGCAGCCTGAGTATAAATCAGAGCTCTGTTCTTCAGGTGTGTATGGCACTCAGCAGCACCAACTGGATGTGTGCCTTCAACTATAAAACAGGAGTGTGAGATAATAGCAACTAACCCGGGGGGCCACTGTCCTCATTGTGGAAACAAACCAAATGAAATCTTTGGCATTGCACCAGCCTCATATTGCTCTTTGTTTGGTTACTTCGGGTATATTTCCTAGGTTAGGGAGTTTGCTTTTCATTTTGTTTTTACAGAGTTTAACAGCAAATCGAAGAACACAGCATTGGATTTGAATGTGATATACTGTGACAGTTGAGGACAAGCAATGGGCTGGTTAGAGAAGATGTGTCTGGGTTGGAAAAGGAGACTGGGAGAGAGTCCTTGAGGACTGCACCAAAAAAATGTTGCCTCCAATAGGGAAGGGGGAGCCATGCCTCCCATAACTGCCACCCAAACAATACAAGTAAATAAAGAATGGGCTCACAAAGTCCAATAAAAAGAATTTCTTCCCACAGGGAACAGATGTAGTTATCTGTAGCTGACTGAGTGATGTACTGTGTAGATGACAAGTTTTCCTTCCTATGGAACCTATCTTTGTGTTGCAAACTAAAGGGGAAAAATTCAATTCAAAAACAAGTGGAAGCTTCGGTCAGACACTTAATCATGCTCCTATGTGGACACTAGTGCCCTTTATTGCTGACTCTCTTATTTCCAAACTCCCCATGGCGCCATATCCCAGATAAGTTACTTGTTAGAAATAATGTTCTTTGCATTGAACATACATTTTCCTTTCTGTAGATAGGCTCTGCTTTCCACTACAGATGGTGAGCTGAGCTGGTTTCCTAACCTGGCCTTTTGCTACCATGTCTTTTGGATTTCTGCCTTTGGCACAAGTACAGATGGACTAATTTTCTTATGTACTTTTTTTGTTATTGAAAAAAAGCTTTAGATGTTTTCTGTTACATTTCTATTACTCCATAAAAATATAATTTGAAAGTTTATCAATTTATAACATATAGGAATCTACCTGTCAGATAAACAATATATAATCTTTACTCATTCTGCAATGGCACGTATTAAATTCCACTACATTTACGTGAGAATATTCCTTAGGTGTCATGACAAATAATCTCAAGGTCACTTTATTTTTTATTGAATATAAAACTTGTGCTACTTTCCAGTGCCTTTTACTAATTGCAACGTGACCTTATTTATTCTATAATGTTTCATTAAAAGAAAAAAAATTCTTATAAATGGTATTAATATTGGACAGAAAAAAGCATTCACTCAAGGTAACCACAAACTTGGAAGGTGATTAGAAATGATTTTGAACACTGTACATTTTATTATTAATAACGAAATGGCAACGATCAATTTTTATAGGTTCTAACTAAAAAGACTGTCCAGACACACCAGGTATTTTAGTTCTTTAGCAAAACTTTCAAAAAGACTTATGTGTGTTTGTTTGTGCGATAGCATTTCCATAAAATATTCCCTCTTAACCTGTCTGCCTTAAATCAACTCGTTATTTGATCAACCAGCCATACAATCAAACATGAATTTGTAAAGGTTTAATTATCTGTTGATTATGTCAATTCTTTTGTTGTTCATTTAGTTAATATTTTCATGAAAACCTGGATAGTCTAAGGTCAGTGTTCTGTTCATCAGTCTTTAATGACCAGATTTGTATGTTGAAACACACGAGTAAGATGTCATTATTTTACAGGATGTTTAGCAACGTCTAAGCATTTAATTTGCTAATCAGTTGAAGAACAATTGATTCAGATAGAAACGAGGTCATGTTTCTTTGGTACTCAAAACTAAAATGTAGGAAAATTTCCACTTTCTTGTGTCCCCATTTAACTAAATCAAATTTAATTTCACAAACTTATGCATAAATTGTCTTTTCTAACATGGAGGAAATAATTAAGAACCTAAGTGTGTTCTTAAGAGCTAACTATGAATTCCAATGAGTAATCAAGTGACAAATATATTAAATTAAGAGCTAAGATTCTTGTTTCCTCATAAGTATATTTTTGAAAACACTTCTCCCTTTTTATTTTACTGCAGAAGTTAGAAACAGGAGATACCCTGCGAAAACTTAGGCCATATGCAAAATATGATTGTAATCAGATAGCCAATGGGAGAAAAAAGGGAAAAGAAATGAAAGAGCTATGATGCAGGTATGTTCTTTGGTAGAAGACAAATTTGCAAACAGAAGCCTTCAACAGATGGAGAGCCGGTGGTGTGACTAAAACTTGTACATATTTTGAATCTGCTTTTTATCTTCTTCCTGTCAGATTTTTGTGAGAACCTATATTAACTCTAAAGGAATTCTTAAACTTGCTAGAGTCAGGCACTAAGGGCTTTCCGTTCTGTTGTATTTTGTTTTGTGCGGACTCAGAACTGAAGGATTTGAAGCTGAATTCTTAAACAACTCACACACCTTACCAAAAAGCTAATTAAATACTATCGTTTCATTTTTTGTCACTATAGAAGAGTTTTCATTTCTTAAGATCTTATATAAATGGAGTTCTACAGCATGTACTCTTTTTGTCTGACTTTTCACTCAGCATAACTGTTTTGAATTTAATTCATGTCTATCACTTGCTCATTTTTATCATAAGATGGCATTCTATTGTATGGCTATCATAATTGTCTATCCATTCCCCGTTGATGGGCATTTGGGTTCTTCCTGGTGGTACTCTCAACTGGGGAAGGGGTGAAAGGGTTGTAGGGATAGAAGGGACTATAAAGGGGCACTAGAAAACATTTGGTGATATATATATATATATATATATATATATATATATATAATATAAATACCTGAATACGTATAAGATGATCTTGATTGTAGTGAGGATTTTGTGGGCGTATACATATGTCATAACTGATTAAACTGCACACATCAAATACATGAAGTGTTAAAATATCAATGATTAGTCTTTCTAATTCATTTTCCATACTCCTATTAAGAATTCTTGATACTCCCATTGTTAAGAAAAGATCTGGGCAGATATTATCCCAAACATAACAAACATAACAACAGTGACACTTTCTCCCAGTATATAATTATTTCTTCTTTATCCCATTCTAAAAACAAAAAAAAATATTTTCATAGGTTTGTATAAATGTCAAAAATAATTTTGTTGCCAGGTAAAATTTCATTCACACATTTACCTTTCCACGAGTAAGGTACAACTTACTATGGAAAATATGCTTGGAGGATGTACTTCTAAAAATCTAGTTCACATTTCTCTCCCTGCCACTTGGCTACAACATTTTTATTCTGCTCCCTACATGATGTTCTCAGGCAATTATTTTCTTCTCTTTTTCCATGTATCCTGTTTGGCCTGGTGATGCATTTTACCTTTATTTTATGGACGTGGTGAAGAATGCTTAAGCTCATGATGTGAATACTACCAAATGTCATTCAAGTAATTTTTTAAAATATAGATTTCATGATTCATTACAGAGATTAAAATATTACTGACGTGATAACAAGTGGTTCAGTTGAGGAAAGAGTGAATTCATATACCTTGTAGGCATAGCCATACAGCTGCTGAGTTATTCAGCATTTGGTTGAAAGCAAATTCAACAACCTGATGGGCTATTCTTTTGTACTCTATTAGTGTTTATGAGGCATTAACAACATTCAGGTGACAGTTTTGTGTGATACAAGATAATTTCTTGTACCTTATGGCCACTTGACAGTAAATGCTGAACATCGTAGGAAAGCAGCAATGAATTATATATTGAAATTGACAGCTCACTTGAAGATTTTGTAGATTCATAAAGAATACTAAAAATTAAAATATTGACAAATACTGATATTAAAATTTCCAAGCTTACTTTTATGAAATATGTAACAATTTGGTATTGAAAATGAACATGTGGGGCGCCTGGGTGGCTGACTTGGTTAAGCGTCTGCCTTTGGCTGAGGTCATAATCCTAGAGTCCCAGGATCAAGCCCCACATTGGGCTCCCTGCTGAGCAGGGAGTCTGCTTCTCCCTCTCCCTCTGCCCCTCCCTGCTGGTATTCTCTCTCTTGCTCACTCTTTCTCTCAAATAAATAAATAAAATAAAATCTTTAAAAAAAAAAAGAAAATGAACATTTTCGGGACACATGGGTGGCTCAGTCAGTTGAGCGTCTGATTCTTGATTTCAGCTCAGGTCATGATCTCGGGGTCATGGGATTGAGTCTTACATCAGACTCCATGCTCAGAGTGTAGTCCGCTTGTCCCTCTTCCTCTGCTGCCCGCCCCCAACTCGCTCAGTCTCTCTCAGATAGACTCTTAAAAAAAAAAAAGAAAATGAACATTTTACAAGTTTCATGTAAATTTTAATTGTGACTCTTGGGAACCTGGTTCTATTTAGGGTGATTTTTTTAAAAAAAATTCTGCCTTTAGCAAACATTTATCTTATCTAAACTGGACATATAATTTTTAAAGGTTATTTATATGAAGAAAATGCAATAAATGGTGTGTGAGCCTGGTTTTGAGGTAGGAAACAAGGGAGACCTAGTGTCTGTACCTAGTCTTACCTCCAGCTAGATATATGTGACTTCTCTCATTCTCAGCTTTCCTACCTTTAAAAGGGGTTTGGTTAATTGACAAGTTTCTTTTGAACTCTAAGATTGTACCATTAATTTTTTTCTTTTTGGAAGAGACTTCTTAAATACCAAAGTGTATGTGTGAGGAGGAAAATGATCAGTTAATAGAATATTTCTGACCCTAAAATGTGAAGATGGGGAAAGAATTTTGGGAGACAGGAGGCAGAATTATTCAGGCTGCTGGGATATTGCAATGATAGAACCTATGAATGCTTACTTTTCCAACCCTGTGCCACTGTAGACAAAGCCTAGGGCACAAGAAGGCATTATACTATATGTCACCTGTTTCACATTCTTAAGAGTTAATAACATATCAAAACCTTCCAAATATCTTACGTCTAGCTATTCATGCCAAAATAAGGCTTCTGATTATATAATTACAATTTAAATGTGTTGACATCCACTTATTTAGCCTGTTTTTTTCTTCTTTACTTTGTTTTTGCTTTCAATTTGTTTGGAACTGCCTTAGGTTTCTACTCCATGAAGATAAATGGCTGAAATAAATTAATGTAATATTTTTATTGATGTACCTTCACATTTGCAGAATCTACTAGTGAGAAAGAATATGATGGCCTGAAATTTGTAAAGTGGAAAATATTCTTCCAGTTAAATGAGCTTCTGAGTCAGAAAGCAAAAGATTTGGAAATTGAAAGGATCAATCCTGACCACTAAGAGCTAAAGTTAATTCCCTGCCAATGGTGGTGAATGCAGTGATTAGAGGAGATACGCCTTTGCATATCCAATGTGGAGCTCCACACAGCAATGTTCCAAGTCTAGGGTGAAGAATTCAGCCACTCTGCAAAAAAATCAAAAGCCTCTGAAATTTGTGGTTTTGCAAATAAAATGCTGAGAGTAACTTTGGAGTTATATTCCAAGACAGTCATCAAGGTTGACAGAATCTATCAGATCTTGACAGAAAGATATAGATTAGAAAGGCAGGGGCTAGAGAAGCTGGTTTGTCCATCAAGGTCCTCGGAATGATTGTTTCCTAAGAGTTTAAATTGCAAAGGGCTCTTGTTATTTCTAAAGTGAGCAGAAGAAAAGCGATTTTCTCAGTTGCCAAAAGATGTATTTATAGATGCGGCACAACTACTAAGCCATATCACTCAAGACTCATGTAGGTGAACAAAAATATTGTTTTCTTTTTCTAAACACCTTTTTTATTTTTATTTATTTTTTTAAAGATTTTATTTATTTATTTGACAGAGAGAGACACAGCGAGAGAGGGAACACAAGCCGGAGGAGAGGGAGAGGGAGAAGCAGGCTTCCCACGGAGCAGGGAGCCCAATGCGGGGCTCGATCCCAGGACCCCGTGATCATGACCTGAGCCGAAGGCAGACACTTAATGACTGAGCCACCCAGGCACCCCTGGGGTAGTTCTTATAAAAGAGGATCATACAAATCTTACTATATCAAACAAGCAGACTTTCTCTATATAAGAATAAAAATGTTATTCATTGTGACATATCTTCTTACTCAAAGACTAACTTTAAAGTAGCACAGAGTGAACTTGCTTTTTTTTTTAATTTTATTTTATTACGTTATGTTAATCATCATACATTACATCATTAGTTTTTGATGTAGTGTTCCATGATTCACTGTTTGCGTATAACATCCAGTGTTCCGTGCTGTACGTGCCCTCCTTAATACCCGTCACCAGGGTAACCCATCCCTACCTCCCTCCCCTCTAGAACCCTCAGTTTGTTTCTAAGAGTCCATAGTCTCTCATGGTTCGTCTCCCCCTCCGATTCTCCCCTTCATTCTTCCCTTCCTGCTGTCTTCTTCTTCTTCTTTTTTTTTTTTTTTAACATATAATGTATTATTTGTTTCAGAGGTACAGGTCTGTGATTCAACAGTCTTACACAATTCACAGCACTCACCATAGCACATACCTTCCCCAATGTCTATACCCAGCCACCCCATCCCTCCCACCCCCCCATCACTCCAGCAAACCTCAGTTTGTTTCCTGAGATTAAGAATTCTGAGGAATTCTTAAACTTGCTTTTAAAAAGTTCATCCCTGGGATGCCCAGGTGGCTCAGTAGGTAAAGTGTCTGCCTTGGGCTCAGGTCATGATCCCAGGGTCCTGGAATGGAGTCCCACATCGGGCTCTGTGCTCAGTGAGGAGCCTGCTTCCCCCTCTGCCTGTCACTCCCCCTGCTTGCACGTGTGCTCTCTGGCAAATAAATAAATAAAATCTTTTAAAAAAATAAATAAGGGACACCTGGGGTGGCTCAGTTGGTTAAGTGTCTGCCTTCGTCTCAGGTCATGATCCCAGGGTCGTGGGATTGAGTCCCACATTGGGCTCCTTGCTCAGCAGGGAGCCTACTTCTCCCTCTGCCTGCTGCTCCCCCTGCTTGTGTGCACACAGTCTCTCTCTCTCTCTCTCTCTCTCTGGCAAATAAATAAATAAGATCTTTAAAAACTAAATAAATAAAAAGTTCATCCTTAAAAAAACAGGAATTAGTACTTTAACTGTACTGTGTATAATGACATTTCTAAGGTATCTCCATTTCCATTTCTAAGATATTTCCTAGATAAGCATCCAGGTTAATAGATATGTTTTGAATCGCCTCCTATGATTCTCTAGAGCAACTTGAGTCTTAGACTCTAAACATGGTAACAAGTGGGTAGAGTAGCTTGCATGGAGAAGGATAACAGTCACGCAAGCTAAGGACCCTGTTGATGAAATCCACGTATGTAGTAAAGGAAGAGTTGGGAGTATTTTTTAAATACCAGAAAAATAAAAAAACAAGGACCAAAAAAGAATTATTTGTAAATACTGAAGTCGTGAAATAACACGAACACAGAACTCAAAGAGAATAGAACAAGAGAAAGGAACTGGCATTTAAAGTTGACATACCCTATGTTAAATACCTTATAAAGACTGTACCTTATAAAGAACATTAGATCATCCACGAAATGAATCCATAAACTGGATTCTGTAAGCTGCTCTACTAGGTCTGCCGTTTCAACTCCTATTTATTAGAGGAATATTCAGCATATTGAAAGAAGACCAAAGGGTATTGCTTTAAATGATGTGTGCATGTGCACGTGCACATGCATGCGTGCGTGTTTGTGTGTCTCTGTACCTAGGGCTGGAGTCCTGCAACCCCTGGGCTTGTCCGGAGCACTCTTGAGCGTCTCTGCTCAATGTGGGTGCTCAGATAGCTATCTCCAAGGACCCTTTGCCTCACAAACTCAGTGATTCCATCATCCTATTCTGATCTTATTCCAAACCACCTTCCCTACATCTAATCTTAAACCAGACCAGCCTTTGCAGGATGGAACTCCAGGCAGTAGTTTGCCTGTTTATTGGAATTTGCTTGATTTCACAGAGACAGCAGCTCATAAAAAGGCTAACTGTATAAAAGGTTGGAATGAAGGGCCCACAAAAAAATTTGTCTTTGCCTGTCACTCTTGCTGGCTTCCAAATGACTCAGGCCTCCCAATAAGATCCCGAATTTGGAAGTTGCATTTTCAAATACCAGAAGGATTTAGACACGAATGTGCAGATGGCTGTATAAATAAAATGACTGTCACTGACTTATTTTTCTTCATAAAATGAGTGCTATGATTCTGGCTAATCTTGTCACAGCCATTTTACCATTAAGGCAGGCATTATTTGAAAATTAAGAGCATTCCATTTTTCATTCACATCTGAAATTTGCTCTACCTGAACTTGCAGATGTACTTAGAAATACGGGATTTGGAGCCAAAGGGGGGAAAAATGAGTGAGCAGGGGAAAAACCTGCTATATCCTTTCTTCCTTAGAGAAAATAAAAACAATATTTTTAAAAAGGAAATAGTTTTATAGACTTTTTTTCCTACCAGTATTACTCTGACTTTTCTCCTCATGGATTGGCAAACCAAGCTAGATTATTCCTTTGGAATTTTCCAGAGTCTTTTGTGTGCTCCAGTATATCTTATATATAGTTGCCCAATAAATAATGTCATTTGGGTCACTTGCTTCATGAACAAAATACATATGCTTAATTCCTCCATGATCTGACTCTGGTACACTTTGCAGTCTTATTCCTCATGGTGCTCTTATACATATTCCTATCAAGGTAAATGACTCATTATTTACTCTCAATATCCATTCTTTTCTCTCCTCTGTACCTTTGCTCTAACTCTTCTTCCTGGAATGCCATTCTTATGCTTCATCATGTTTATATTTCAGCCAACATTCAATACTGAAATCATTTGCTATATCTATTCCATGAAGCCTACTATGGTCACACTTGCCAAAAACAATCCTTTGCCATGAGCCCCTATTGCTCTTAAATTCTTTTCATATGATCTGTGTCAATTCTTCATTTGCATATATACCTGGTCTTTAGTGTCTATTTCTTGAAAACAGAGATCATACCCATGTTTGGCAGTATTTAACACTTTTCTTAGTACAGAGTAGACATTCTAACTATACACTTTTGAACTAACATGTAGGCAGAGAAACTCTACCTGTAGCCAAAATACAATCCTGAGCAGAATCAGATAATTGGTAGATCAAATCAAAGAATATGGACCAGCAATGCAAATATTCCGTTTGACTCTGATCATTTCTACTGGAAAATAGTTTTCCATAATCATGGCACAACTCTCTCTACTACCCGCCCTTATGGAAACAGAGGCAGAGAAGGACTCAGGCTGTCTGCCTCTCTTAGTTCTCAGGAAGAAGAAGCAAGCATTTTTATTTATAAAGTAAGTGAATTTCAAGAAAAAGTGAATTTAATATTCCCTCTTTTATATTATTTAAACATTGTGTTTCTGAGAGCTAATTGTAAAACATATTCCTCCAGGAGTGTTGGCCAATGATAAGATGAAATTATTTCTTGGGTTTTTACCTAGCACATGCTTATCATGGACAGAAGCTACAACTACACTAGTCCTCTCTTACCACGTCTTGACTCCTATTACACTAAATTCTTCTGCCACATATAATTCTCATGAACATTATAGTAGGTCATACTTGTTGAATTTGGATTGCTGATAAGGTCAAGCTCAAATTAGCTTAGGCTTTCTTTAGAGAATGGGTTTTAACAAAACCTCTAAGTGTCTCTTCACGTGTTATCACAAATTTTGATTCATGAATGCCTCCCACACTACTATGCTTAAAAACAGAATGAATAAAAGCAAGTGATTTAGTATCTATAATTAGGTAACACACTACTGTAATAGCATCTTTAAGAAAGGGCAATTTCCTATTTGATCTTGTTTGAATTAAATGTCATCTGCTCAAAGTTAATTTGTTGGAGTTTCTATTTGAATTTATCCTCAATTCAGAAAGCCTACAGGCTGAAATATTAAGAATGTATTCTATTGATTTGGTGGCTACTAGATAATAAAACTGGCACATAACAGGTCTCAGGAAGTTGCTCCTAGCAAGAACATTTACTAAAGTGCAACTTATTAACACATAACTTGCATACAATCAGGGAACAAATCATCAACTCAATAAATTTTTACAAAGTGGACTGATCCTTTTAGCTGGCATGCAGATCAAAAGTGGAACATCATCCGTGCTGCAGAATACCCATCAAGCCCTCCCACAGCCCCTCTCCCACAAAGATCATCATCAATCTAACTCGATTACAGTCCAGCTTTCCTGTGATAGATACTATCTTAGTGCATTTGAGCTGCTATAACAAATATCATTCACTGAGTGATTTAAACGGCATTTACTTCTCACACTTCTGGAGGGTGGGAAGCCCAAGGTCAAGGCACCAACAAATTCTGTGTCTGGTGACAACCCACCTCCTGGTGCAAGGAAAGCAATTCCGCTTCAAAAGATATGTGGAAAATATTCAAAACAGTTAATGAGCAGTTCTTGGTGTGTCCGCACATGGGGAAAAGAGCAAGAGAACTCTCTGGGGTCTTTTTCATTAGGGCCCTAATCCCATTCATGAGGGCTCTATGTGTTCATGACCTAATCACCTCCCAAAGGACCTACCTCCAAATACCATCACACTAGGAACTTTAACATATGAATTTTGGGGGGGATGCAAATATTCAGTCCAAAACAGATAGATAGATGATAGATAGATAGATAGATAGATAGATAGATAGATAGATAGATAATAGATAGATAGATGATAGATAGATAGATAGATAGATAGATAGATAGATAGATAGATAGACAGACTGACTGACTCATCACCATATGTGCTTTTGTGTCTGGTTTCTTCTGCTCAAAATTATGGTTATCACACTCATTTATATTATTGCCTGTGATGATATCTCATTTGTTTTCATTCCTGTATGATATCCCATTATAGGAATATACCATCTTTTATTTATCCATTCCATTTTTGAAACACACTTGAGTTGATTCCAGTTTGGGACTATATTGAATAGAACTGTAACGAATATTTTTAACATATCTTCTGATGTGAAATTACTGAGTCTTAGGGTATAAATGTGTTCAGCTTTATTAAATATTTTATGTATAGGTTTAATGTAACTATTTTTATACTTATATAATATTTAGTAGGCTATAATAACTTAACTTACATTAAATGACTCAAATATCAAAATCTGGGTAAATATCAGTGATATCTCTATAGGAATTAATAAATACAGGGAAGAGAGATTACTCAACCCAATCGGTTGGGGGTAGGATATAAAGTAAAATTCTGTAACTTTGAATCACAATTTACAGAGAGCCAGACACATGTTTCACCCAGTCAGGGATTAACTTTTTGAGTCAAAGAAGTAGTACCATTAATTTCAGGTCCTTTGTTAAATAATGTGGAACAGAAAGAATTCGGGGATTAATTGATACCCCAGGAGGACTTATACAGCAGCCTCAAATTGTAATCAGTGCCTTGAATTGTTGTTTCCAGAAACCCTGGGTCTCCGTGGCACCACTGGAATCACTCTTTACCTTCTGTTTAATGCTATGATAGAATTAGCTCTACTTTTCCAAGTTTATTCATTTTGAGGGCATATGAGGATGAAATATACACTACTGGTTCATCCAAATGTTTGCTTAAACTTTTATTCCAGTCAAAGGCCAATTCCAAAGCTAAGATTGTGTTTTGTTACTTCAAAATCGGATGGAGGGGCAGGGGTGAGGTTGGGGATAAGTCTGCTTTAAATGTTAAATTATGAGTGAGATACAATCCCCTGAGTTTTGCTTCATCACAATGAATTCTATCTATTTATAAACACCTATATTTCAGATACCACATTCTATAAATGTAAATTAAGTATGTTAAATTTGCTACACTGCTTTAAAACATACCTGGTAAGAAATCTCCAAGTTTACTCTATTTAGGTGGCAAAATAATAAAATAAAAAGTGACTCTCCAGTTAATAAAACAGCTGACAAGGCGAAAGAGAAAAAGATACATTGGAGGGAAATAAATCAACAAGGAGTATGCTAGGTGACCTTCTATTTACAAACAGAATTGACTGACATAGGTACAAGCACTCTAGACATAATTTTTGCTTAAGAGTTTGACTGGGATATCTAGCTAAACATTTCGAAAGACAGACTATACCAACTGCTGTCACTTTCTCACTTCCTGCATACTCTTGTTGCAAACTGGTACCCTCTTCTATCTTCTGCTGAAATGATTCTCCCAAGAGTCATCAAATATTGTATTTTCCAAACCAAATGCATCTTCCAAATCCTCATTCAGATATTCTTGTGTCTTCCATTCCTTCATTTGGTCTGTGAGCATCTTGGTTACCCATTCCTAGCCTATCATGCTTCCTTTCTTTGACTAGTTTTATTTAAAATACAGCACCACAAAATCAAAGTGCCCCTTCAGCTACAGGGTTTGATGAGGCCATGAAGTCTTTTGAGAACTATCCCACACTGTAAGTCAATTACACAAGTCCAGTTTTGAAAGGGTCAGTCTTTAATCCTCCAAATAGCTGTTCCTGTGATGTCAAAACCCGGCATCCCAGAATTTCTTCAAGTCTGAAATGACTTGATTATTAACCGGGGGGGAGGGGTGCAGTGTATTTTAGGATTAAGATCTAGACTTTGAAATCCGATGACCCAAGTTCAAATCCCATTTTTGTCACTATTACCTATTTTACTTTAAGCAAATTAATCCTTGTAAGCCCTGCCTCCCCCATCCATGAATTATGGTGCTGTAAATAACTCCTACCACATAGAGTTATTAGAAGGAAAAAATAAGATAATGGATATAGAAGCCCCACGTGATTCCTACTCTTTAAACCCCAAATAATCTGTTATTTTTGTTATTTTTACTATTTTTTGTTTTGTTGTTTGTTTTGTTTTTAGGTAGAAATGGGGAGAGTATAAACACATTTAGTAAACTAACCAGAAACCAGAATGCACAGGCTAGACCTTATTGATCATTCATATAAACACCTTTCCTGGTATATTCTGTCCATAGTTTTAATCTGACCATGAATAAACCCAGAATTTGATCATGCCAGATCTTCCAGGCTAAGTAAAGGAAGACACCCTAGGATGTTGGCTTATGGGCTGATTGTTAAAAGAGGAGTTAAAAATTGCTGGGCTCTTGAATGAGGGAAGACTGGCAGAGACAGAGGTGTAAATACTTCCTTCCCCCAATTCCCTCAACCTCTTCATTCCCAGTTCATCCCCGATATAAACTGGGAGAAATACACTCCTATTATTTCTAAATTCATAGCCTTAAAAAAACGACCAACCTGTGCTCAGGGGGGCCTAGAGGTAAAGCTGCCTGCCATTTTCGTTCACTACCACAAAGAACAAGGACAAAGACATTACAGAAGCCATAGTTTCTGTAACAAGATGTCTCTTACTAAAGGAAATTGATGAACATGTTCCTCAATTAGGCAAATCATTCTGGGCCATGACATCAAATTTAAGGTATAACTACAACCTGAAAAAGATAAAATATCTATTTCCCCCCACTTTGAAATGAAGAGTAAAATTCTGTTGCTAATCATACCTATTTCAACTCGATATGTGTTTCATAAGACATTTAATGAAGAAAATAAACAATTTTGTGACTTCATTTCAAAGTCAGTAAATACAATGCCTTCCAAATAACTATTTCACAGATTTGTTCAGTCTGGGTTCTAAGTGTACAAACAGAAAGTTGAAGTACATATATTTGAAGGTCACTGAAATTTGGCTTCTCATTTTATCCAGAGGCCTTCAGAGTTGTTCAGCAAAAACACCCTTAACTGGTCTTTAAAGAACCAACCTGAAGGCTTACCAGTAGCTTCTTGTCCCCTCCAGATCACAAGGTCTGAAGCCTAGGATGTGGTAAAGGCCTGCCCTAGCACACCGTCCTCTGGCATTTGAACACTTGACCTCCCACTACCCAAGCCATATGCTTATATAAATTACTCCTATTTCTTCCCAACCTGTTTATGCACTTATTCTTGCTACTGTAATTATACTGTTTAATCGAATATGTTATAGTGATAAAATATGTTTGAAATGAAGGAGCTATTTCCACGAAAACCAGGTTTAATGCTTTGAGAATTGATGTTACTGAATTACACATGAGGACAATGACATTAAAATATTGGGGGGGACAGCACAAATCTAGAAAGATTTGGCATTCATATTGCTTCACAAGTAGCAACAAAATTCTCACTCTACTTTGAATAACCCAGAGAAACTAAGGATGGTGAATTAGGATATGTTTCATGTAAGAAAAGATAATATGCTATCTATTCCAATCAGTAGATCCATGCTCAAAGGAAAGTATTTATCTCTACTATAAAAGGTGAAGGACTATTCTGAACTAAAAATCTTCACCTTTAATATGTGTCATGTCTCATAATTTCTGGATTTAATGGATAACTTTTTATTAGCCAACCAACCAACCACAAGTCCCAATGGCATTAGCTAAGAGAGCCGCACATTAGAACTTATGAGGCACAGGGCAAACAACATCAAATTCCCTTTTAAATGCATAAAATTAAAAAATAATTTAGAGGTATTAGCACAAGTATAGCTCGATCTTTCCTATTTTTTTTTCCTTCCTCAATTTAGCTCTGAAATTTGCTAAAATAAGGTGGTAGAACAGTTTGCTCACATATCTAAAAATAACCACTTCAGGGATTTCATTTAACTTCAGAAGGTCTGTGAACAAATACTTATTTTCATGCTATTGGTTTGTGTTTTCTTAACAGGACTTACTAGTGAAAAAGCTTATGGTAACCTGTATATAGGTTCTATGAAGAAAACAGACGGGAGAAATAAAAGAAAAATGTCCATCTTGTGAGAAGGTAATGGGATAGTTATTTTCTCAATGGATAAGGCTGTTTCTGTTAATAAGATTTTTAATTTCTCTAATCATTTCATTGAATACCATGTTAAATACGGAGTTTGGGTACTCAAAGTTAAGCACAACATACAGGTTTTGTTTGACTATGTAGTGTATGTATTAAATCTTTGCATCTGTGCTTTAATAACCATTTTATTTTACTGGTATTGCTAGAAAAGGCCTTTTTTGGTAGTTTCTTTAGTTTGTATTTAAGATGCAATAAAACATGAGACTACTTAGAATAATAAGAGATTTTATGACAAGTTGTATAATTTAATGCTTACCATTTGGGCTCCTCATTTTTCTGTTTGAGATTCAAGCCTTTTTTAATAATGAATGCCATAATCTGCGTTCTACCTGAGCTGAAATATGCAGAGTTCAATGAACTCTAAAACATTTTTATAGCAAGACTTTTCTTTTATCCTCCTCATAAAAGTCATTCTTTAATTTTGGCAACTCTTAACCCAACTGTTCACAATCTTTTAAAAGCATTGTAGAAGCAAGTACACTCTGCATATGTTCTAACTTCCTTTGTTGGGAATGAGTTGCTTTGTTTAAAATACAGCTTGGTGATTAAGTTTCATGCTTTCTTGATGCATAGAAACTCATTTCATGTTGAAATCCCAATATGCAAAAATGAATATTCAATGAAAAAATGTCATGGTAGGCAGTATAACCTGAAAGCTTTGCATTTGTAGGAACCAGAGGATAGAATATCCATCCAGCACTTCTTTCTTTTTTTTTAATATTTTATTTAAATTCAAGTTAATTAACATATAGTGTATTATTAGTTTCAGGGGTGGAATTTAGTGATTCATCAGTTGCATACAACACCCAGTGCTTATTACAAGTGCCCTCCTTAATGTCCATCACCCAGTTACCCCATCCCCCACCCACCTCCCCTCCAGCAACCCTCAGCTTGTTTCCTATGGTTAAGAGTCTCTTATGATTTGTCTTACTCTCTGATTTCATCTTATTTTATTTTTTCCTCCCTACCCCTATGCTCCTTTGTTTTGTTAAATTCTACACGAGTGAAATCATATGACAGTTGTCTTTCTCTGATTTACTTATTTCGCTTAGCATAATGCCCTCTAGTTCCATCCACATCGTTGCAAATGGCAAGATTTCATTTTTTTTGATAGCTGAGTAGTATTCCATTGTATATATATATGTGTGTATATGTGTGTGTGTGTGTGTGTGTGTGTGTGTGTGTGTATACACACATACATACATACCACTTCTTCGTTATCCATTCATCCACCGATGGACATCTGGGCTCTTTGCATAGTTTGGCTATTGTGGACATCCAGCACCTCTTCTGAAGAATTATGCAAACTATGATGGCATTGTGAAATCACTTCTTTGACAGAAAATAGCCACCAATAATCTAAAAGTTATTTTATAAATAAACACAATGTAATTACCTCTTCTTTGTCTTTATAAAATACGAAAACAAATTTTCCTGTAAGTTCAGTGCTAAAACTCCTGTCTTGGATTACTCCTCAGCTGCAAGTTAGAGAGATTTTTGAATTCCAAAAAATATTATTAAAATCTCCATCATTGGACAATTGTGCCCAAGAAGGTTTCTCATTTCTTTTAATTATTTTCCCTATTCTGCTTTGCAATTTTTTATGTTTTTGTGAAACATAGATTTGTAATTATTTTATCAATTCAATTTAACACCTTCTGAAATTCTTTCCTATTTATCCTCCATGCCCTGTATAGACCTCAGACATTTCATTATCCGTATAGTGTATGTCACATTAGTAGAATACCTAAAATTCAGATGTAACTCAGAGGCAAAAGGAATGGCCTAGTTATACGTAAAATTCCATACTGGATAAAAGGCAGAAAAGCACTATAAAAATCAAACTACTTTTTCTTTCCTTTTCTTTTTTTTTTTTTTTTTTTTTTTTTTTTGTAGCTTTCTAGTTGTAGTATAAGGGAGAACAATCTGTTTGAAACACAAGCTTTGAATCTGGGAGACCTGAATTTAAATCCTGATTATTCTACCCATTAGTTATGTAACAACAGGTAAGTTATTTGATTGTAATAAGCTACCATTTCCACATATTTTTTAAAGATTTATTTATTTGAGAGAAAGAGAGTGAGCTTGGTGGGAGGGGCAGAAGAAGAGAGATTCCACGCTGGGCACGGAGCCCCATGTGGGGCTCAATATCACGACCCGTTGATCAGGACCTGAGCCAAAACTGAGTCAGATGCTTAACTGACTGAGCCACCCAGGTGCCCCCCATTTCCTCATATTTAAAAATAAGGTAGAAATACATGTCGTATATGGCTGCTATAAGGATTAAATGACAGTACATATATAAACTATGTGGTATAGAGCCTGACACATTGAAAACACTTATAAACTGTCACTATGAAATTTATGTTCTCATTATTTAGCATAGAGACAAATGGCCCTAAATACCTAAAGGTTATAGACATATGGTATCAATGTCCAATACAGTAAAAGAGGATTGTACTGTGCATCTAAACCATCAAAATTATATTCTTACAGTCTAAGAAAAGAGAGAGGCTGTTAGAAACTTTAGGAAGTTCGTCATCAAAATAGTAAAGATAAGGCCAAGTTTGGAATTAAATAAACACCTAAAGAGAATATCTTTTCAGTATTGTTTAAAAACATGATGAAGATTGTTACTGGGAACATCAACATCCAGAATGACAAAAAACATGAACCACGTACCTACTGTGGCCCTATGAACACACCACTCAAAGAGCATCATATAAGCTCCGAAGTCTTCTCCCTGAAATCATACCTTTCAGTCTGTGACAACAGAAATGGGATTGTTTTAGCATTTTGCTAGTTCATAAAATATCTAATCTATCAAAGTTTATTTGCTCACACTTTTTCCTAATTCCCCACGATACTTTCCTCAGAAATGGATAGATGTAGGGCACTTGTGAGATCACATGAATCTCGACATACAACTACAATCAGCTCTGTTTAGTATTTCTCAAATTGCTGACTTTGGGAGCACAGTGCCACATGGTAGTAACGGGCAAGGATAAAAGGTCTTTTTGCAGTTACTCTCAGGGTCATTTGTATGTTAATGTCAATGAGACTCTTCTACAGATTATGCAATATTATCAAAACTCATGGGGGCACCTGAGTGGCTTAGTCGTTGGGTGTCTGCCTTCGGCTCAGGTCATGATCCTGGAGTCCTGGGATTGAGCCCCACATCGGGCTCCCTGCTCAGCGGGAAGCCTGCTTCTCCCTCTCCCACTCCCCCTGCTTGTGTTCCTGCTCTCGATATCTCTCTCTCTCTGTCAAATAAATAAATAAAATCTTTAAAAAAAAACTCATTTGATAATAAAATGAGAATTTTGAGTGACATTTTATTTATTTTTTAAAATTTAAGTTTTTTTACATTTTATTGAGACATGATTGATATATGATATTGTATTAGCTTTAGGCATACAACATGATTATCTATCTAAATAAATAAATAATCACTACAATAAGTTACCATCCACCACCTCACATAGTTACAATTTTTTCCTTGTGATGAGAACTTTTAAGATCTACTCTATCAGCAACTTTCAAATATAAAATCCAGTATTACTACCTTTGAGTGATATATTTTAATGTTCTTGAAGAATGCTTGAGGAAGCATTGTTTGAGAGATACTCGTTTTGTTATTTAAAAAAATCCTTTCAAACTAAAGAAATGCAAATTTGTTATTCCTTTGTGTAAAAATATCAGCTGATGTTTGCCAAGATATCTAGGGAGAAGAAATGGAGGAAGGAAAAAAGGAAGACAGAAAAGAGGGAAGGGGGGAAGGGGGAAGGAAAAAAGAAAGGAAAGAAGAAAAGAGGGGAGGAGAAATAGAAGACAGAGAGAAAGCAAGGGAGGAAAGAAGCGAAAAAGGAAGGAAGGGCAAGAACAAAGGAAGAAATGGAAGGGGCACCTTGGTGGCTCAGTCCTTTGAGCATCGGACTCTTGGCTCAGGTCATGATCTCAGGGTGGTGAGATAGCACCTTGTGTTGGGCTCTGAGCTCAGTGGGGAGTCTGCCTAAAGATTCTCTCCCTCTGTCCCTCCCCCTGCTCATGCTTTCTCTCTCTCTCAAATAAATAAATAAAATCTTAAAAAAGGAACAAAAAGGAAGGAATGGAAGAAGAAACTGGTTCTAAGTGATTAAAAAGACAATGTCTGCATTTAGGATAATCTTTTTTTTTTTTTTCTTTTTATTTGAAGGTCTATGTGGAAAAGTTTTATGAAGCAGTTATAGATTCAACCATCTGCTCTACTGGCTACCCAAACTCTAGATTACACATTGAAAATCCATAAATATTTCATAAAGATATCTTTATTCTTATAGCTGGACAACACTTTCAGTTACAGCTACTTTTTTTATTAGATTTACCACTGATAGCCCAGGAGTGATGGAAATAAAATAAATAAGCAAAGGAAAGAAAGATGACACTAAGTGATATGGAACTCACTTATTTTATCTTAGCCAAAAAGGTATATCGTCATTGTGTTGGCTGATTCTTTAACATTTTCTCTGCCTTACAGAAAACAGCACCCCCACCCCCCCAAAAAAGGAATAAAGAAAGAAAAAGGAAAAAAGAGTTTCTCAATTTAAAAAGTGACATACATTAAACAAAACTTTTAAGTTAAGAAATACTGAGTTCCTATGTCTTCAAGTGTAAAAATTCTTAAAGCCACCAATGGGCTCTGCTGGTAACTGTGATTTCTCTACAGGAAAAAATAAAAGGGGTAGTAAGTACAAAGAATTAAGTGGGATTTTTTTCCCAAACTTGAGGGAAATTTTACTTAAGGTCTATATTAAATTGGATCATTACATTGATTCACTGCTCTCAATCAATAATTGCACTATATTTTCCTAGAATCTATTTTTGGCTCAAAAGCTACTGAGGATCTTGACTTGGGTCATAGAGCTAAAATGCATTTGAAAAACTATTGGGTTGGGTGCCTGGGTGGCTCAGATGGTTAAGCGTCAGCCTTTGGCTCAGGTCATGATCCCAGAGTCCTGGGATCGAGTCCCACATCGGGTTCCCTGCTCCTTGGGAGCCTGCTTCTCCCTCTGCCTCTCTCTCTCTCTCTCTCTCCCTCCCTCTCTCTGTCTCTCATGAATAAATAAATAAAAATCTTAAAAAAAAGAAAAACAATTGGGTTGAATGATATCTCCATAGTCATCTCAAATCCCAAATTTGAAGTGCTGCCTATGTTCATAAAATGAATTTATAATAAAGCTTCAGAACTAATTGCCAAGTTGAATGTCTGAAAAAAATAGGAAAAGGAAGTGGACTAGGGAGATATATATCTATATTTCTTATTTCAAAATGGTGACCAGTTGTAGCAAATTATATTCACATTCAATAAAACTTCTCTCTTTTCCCCTAATAGAGATGTTGTTCAGACTACAGAACACAGACCCTAAGCTGACTCCATAATAATAGACACTATTAGAATGTCAGAAATAATATATCATGTGACTAATCCTAAATATGTTCCTTTTATCCATCACATTATGCAGTCATTATCTATTTGGGCCATTATCAACATGCTATCTATCAGAAATTTTATTATATGTAATACGTGTGGCTAAAATTCACAATTTCATATTGGTAGAGTCATTAACCATTTACAGATCACTATCCTAATACATTTCCTAGATCAGAAAAGGTTCTGAAATGTAATAAATATATGAGTGAATGCTTTCATAATTTAATATCTGTTCAAACTGGAATTAATAATGTTCACTTTTACCCAGATATTGAGATATTTTACCAGTTTTCCACAAAAAGGTAAGAAATGCTTTACCAAAAAAACAAACAAAAAAATGAGTTTCCTATTCAGCAAATAATACTTTTAAGCAAAAGCAATAAAACTTTAGTTTCTTCAATAATTGTAATTCTGCTTTTACCACCTCTAAATTACTAATAAAATCATGCATGCTTTTTTATTGCACTACCATTGTTTCATGTACATTAGTTAATTCCAATAGAATTGTTTTTAATATAAAATTGCAAAGCATTGAGTTCATGTCACCTAAGGAATATTCCATGGGCTTCCATTTCAAAGCTTAGCACCAAATTTAGTATGTATAGGTTCAAGAAAAGTGTTGACAGGCCTTTCTCTAGATGTATCCTGCTGGGTTTTAGAAACTGCTTGATTTCAGAAGTCATGCTGTGCTACTAATCAGAGCAGAATTGCACAATATGCTTTCACATGCTACAAAGGTCTCTCCACACAGCTGTGGGAGCCAGGCCTTGGCTCTCAGGCAGAAGCCACCAGCCCTTCCCCTCCTGGTGAAGGGGATCCTTACCATGAGATAGTTTCTCTAGGAAAAGTGATTTGGCTATGGCAGGATATGGTGCAGCTTTGTCTAAGGGGAACGAGTGAATAGCAGGACCTGGAAATTGCAGTGTTTGTAAATAGCACTAAATATCCAGATTCCAGTCTTAGTTCTGCTACTAAGCCATATCACTTCGGGCTCTGTGACTTTGGGCTGGTAAATTCCACTACCTCGGTCTCAGTTTCTTCAACTAGCAAAAGGGAATAATCATACAGGATGACAAAGACTCTGTACTAGAATGTGCTTATCATGAAGAGGGCATTCAGTTCAGAAGTCAGTTTAATAGCTATATAAATAATGACTATTTCAGGAGAAAGAGTAATCAAAAAGACAACCTCTCCCTCCACCAAAACAACAACAACAACAACAACAACAACAACAAAAACCCATACAAGCTAAGGTATTCTAATCTCTGATAAATGTCTTTATTCTTTCTGATCAGTGTCTCATAGCTCTGGACTGCTGATTCATGTAAAATATGGTTCATCTTGTTTGCAATATTAGGTAACTTCCATTTGGCAACCCTGTGTTATTTAATGGCTACTGATAAGTTTAATGGGAATTTCTCTCAGTGATTTTGGTACTAAAGTTCTAAATTGTTTTTTTTTTTTTCATGGTCGGAGAATTTTATTTTTTAAGGTTTACTTCAACAATGAGGAAGTACACATAAGGTTTTGGAACTACTACAGAGCATAATTTTTAAGCATTCTCCAAGATGTCACCACATATGGTTATTCATCACCACATCCCAGAGCATGTCAAATTTTATTAGTGTGACATGATGGTATGTGACAGGAGAGTTACTATTGAGCCTGATTTATTGCACACATGCACACATACAAAGCGTAAACAAAGATGTCACATCAAGTGCTGTCTCAAGGTGCAGTTGCCCAAATCACAGATTTTCTAAGCCAAATTACACTAGAGTAACTAATTATCAGCTACGAACTCAGAAATACGTTTAACAACGAGATACCATAAAGGATAGTGTCTGCCCTGGAATTACCATCGTTTAAATGTATCAAGGTGAAGAGAGAGTGATGAGTAGATATGAATTCCACAGCATCATTCAGCCACACAAACACTCTTACATCATCACTCAGCTAAGTAGCTATGTCTTTATATCAGACACTAGCTTGATTGGGACTCGTCTTCACTTTGAGTGCTCAGAAAATGTTCCATTGGCCCTGTAGGAAAGGTGGCTGTCTGAGAATTTTCAAATATTTCATATTCCTTAAATTGGTTCTCATTTTAAGCCTTCCCTAAACTCATGCAGGATTGTAAACCATGAATGGAAACCTCTTATTCTACCCTGAATGTTTTCCTCTTAAAGAATTATTGAGCAGGAGGTATGTAAATACTTTATTTCAAGTCAGTGAGCATATTCTATGCCCATAATTAAAGATTTAATGAATTAAGTACTACAGGTAAGGAAGTACTCATTTATGGAATATTACCAGAAGATAAGTCATGAAGTTAGTGAAGATCACTAAGGGTCTATAATAATAGTAGCCACTATTTAATATACACTCACTTTGTTCTGTGCTTTACTTTCACCACTGCCTTTAATTCTCCCAGCTCTCTATGGCAATGTAATCTCATAAGCACTTACATGTGAAGAAACTGGGGCTCAGGCTGATCAGGTAACATGCTCAAGATCACAGAACTAGAAAACGGTATAGCCAGGCTCTATCCATCTCCAAGTCCCTTGCTCAATTCAGTCTATAGCATGGGCTCTTTGATATCACAAAGATCTGTAGGTCATGGGATTTCCAACTGCTCATCCACTCTTGGCTTCTGTATGACCTGGCCCAAGCTGTCTCTAGATTTAGGGTGGAGATTGGGTCAGAGTGAGCTTGTGGACATGAGTGGAGAATTGAAAGATTAATGGGGTTCAACTTTTATGTGGCCAACACTCACTAGTGTCTGGGTTGTGCAAGGCACCGAGGCACCATCTTTAAGATTGGGAAAAAGAGATGACAAAGCAAATCCATGGCACTAAAAGTTACTGGGAACCTCTGGGACCCTATCCCCAGGATAATAACTTAGACATTTATAGTGAGTTATGAAATGCATTTTTGTTTAGAAGTTATGATTCTGGTAATCAGCAACTTTAGGACTGAGCTATATATTATATGATAAGATAAATATTTTCTAAATGCACTGATGAAGGTCACAGCAGGAAGTGGTTTCTCTTTGTTGGGCTTTTTAGGAAATGCATAACAGAAAGGGGACATGTGAACAGGGTCTTAAAGAATGATTAATCATTTTCCAGGTGGAGAAAGACATATGTAAGGCTATGAAGGGAAATTTTTACTAGAGGGAAATCTTTTTCAAAGACATGGAGGATGAAAAATTGAACTGCAGAAAAGAAGTGTAGGAGATGAACTTAGGAAAGTAGTTTGGGTTACATTATAAAATTATTTATATGCTTTACTGAGTAGTAACTGTAATTCACTGAGGAACAAGTAGGCATTTTAAGCAAGGGGAGAAGACTATTGTTTTGGTGGCAGTTAGAAGGGGAATGAGAATGGGGGAGAGCAGGTCAAAGACACCAGTGTGAAGGTCATAGCAATAATCAAACTTTGAGAAGATGAGAGCAGGCACTGACACCATGGCCCTGAGAGTAGTAAAGAGAAAATAATCTCAGAGATGTTTCAGAGATGAACCTGACAGAACTTGGCAATAGAATGAGTGTGGAGGGCTTAAGGGGGAATCAGGAGGAAAAGCGACTGAGATTTTTAGCTGAGGAGGTTATATGGAGGGCAGTACCTTTAAAGAGGATACTGTATAATGATATGCTTTAGGGAGATAAAATTCAGCGACAAACATTTTTGCAAACTGTGGAACATTTAGGAGATGTTTGTACCAGAGTCTGGATCTCAGAAAAGAGTTTGAGGCTAGAGCCATGAAACTAATTCAAACCAGGTTCATACTGTGAGTTTGTTGAAGCATGTTCCTTTGTTAAGCCCCAAAAGTTAAGGTAAGATTAAGTTAGGCTTGTTGTCATAAGGAGAATATCCCTATGAGGCTTTCTGAAACGGACACTATACTCCAAAATAGAAGAGCAGGTTATTAATTTCTATTAATTGTATTTTACGCTGTTAGTCATTAAGCTAAGTATATTTGGCAAGTTCATCCAACTCACAGTATCAACTCACAGTACATTTTCCACTTCAATTTCCATTACTTATTCTCAGCCTTTTTGAAAGGAATTTTTCAAGTCAAACCTGCCTTTGGCATCAAAGTCAAGTTCACACCTGACCTGTCTTTCACTTTCTCTACATAAGCATGCACAAACAAAAGAGAAGATGAAAAACATTTGAACCAGACACTAGAGAAATATTCGAACTGATGTACCTCCCATCGACTTAGTTTATGAGTTTATTTTCAAAGTGAGGCACACCTGGGACATTGAGTGACGCACAGTACAGTTAAGTCTAGGAAATCGTAATGTTCATCTATTTGCGATCTATTGTGTGACATAATGACACTTGTTCACGACGAAGGGTCAGTATAAATTCAGTACTAGATCCAGGATTAAACTTTGGAGGTCATTAACATGAGCACAGGGCTATGTTTATTTCACTATAAACACAGCTTTTTGTATTAAAAATCTTTCTTCCCCCAACATCATGGATATTCTATTCCCCTTAACTTTATAATAACATTCACTTTTGGATTAGCTCTTTGTGACTCAGAGAAAGATGACTACC
Source organism: Callorhinus ursinus (assembly GCF_003265705.2). Classification (NCBI taxonomy): domain Eukaryota; kingdom Metazoa; phylum Chordata; class Mammalia; order Carnivora; family Otariidae; genus Callorhinus; species Callorhinus ursinus. The sequence goes on along the minus strand of NW_027397074.1, from coordinate 16,984,234 downwards.
AAAGATAATTACTCCGTTGTGATTAATGAATTATTTTCAAAATTGCAGTCACCAGAGTGGAAGTCAGATAACTTTTGTAACATCAAAGAATACTATTATCAAAAGACTTTTTTTCATTTTGTTGAAAAAAATCTGAAGTCCCATAACATTTTAGGAGGTGACAATATGTTCATCAAAGAAGTGTTTTAGTACATGTTTTACAGCTTATTAAAAGAAAAATGACAGCTACAAAAATCAAAAGCTTTCCCACTAATTGTGGATGAAACGTGATAGTTGAGAAAGATGAATCACTAATTAGCTTAGGAAATCTTGACATTTCCTTTTTATTAAATAGGATGTATTAATTAATTTGTATTTCAGATACCATAATTTTGGTTGAAAATGATGTGAAAGAATAAGAGAAATTTTGATCCTAACTATGCCCAACCTCAGTGAATCCCATCTTTACAGGGAGCTACCCCAGGTACTTGTTCAGCAAATCATATTTTATTTGCCTCTTTGGCTTAAATATAAACAGCAGGACTAGCAGAGAGCCTGTCCTACAGAAGTTTTGCTCCTGCCTCTCCTCTTGCATCTGTGCCGGTCAGTCGCAAGTAATGAGGGTGGTTGGAGAGCCAGGTGTGTGAGACTGAAAGGGACAAGCGAAGGGAAATCCCACAATGAGATCTCCTTCTCCCCACCTCCCTCCTCCATCACTGGTTATCAGGTTCTGAATGGTTCTCACTGTAGCAATTAAATGCCCAGTAATGGCTGCCCTTGGAGAAGAAAGCTAAGACACAATCACTTGAACTATTTTATCTTCGACAGGTGTAGAACGTCAATCTTTCTGTATGCAGGTACCATTTCCAACTCTCATTTTTTGCAAACCTAGAGATAACTTTAAAGGGAAATACAATTTTATGTTGTCGAAGAAAAGTGGCACAAAAGCAACTTTTGATTAAAGAAATTCATCATCATCATCATCATCATCATCATCACCATCATCCCTCCAGCAGAGGTTGGCTTCTACAAAGATACAGACATAAGGAAAAAGAGTCAATGCTTTTGGAATACCTACTATATTCCCATATTGTGTGTGTGTGTGTGTGTGTGTGTGTGTGTGTTTTGCAGGTAATTATTAAACACTGAGTCTCTTAAATTGACATGTATTCATAATCAGTATTCTCAAGTAATTATTAAACACTGAGTCTCTTAAATTGACATGTATTCATAATCAGTATTCTCAAAACTATCACTTTTGTTTCACTTCTCATTTGAAATGAAGAATGGATGGCACTTATGTTATTATTTTTTTTAATTTTTTATTGTTATGTTAATTACCATACATTACATCATTAGTTTTTGATGTAGTGCACTTATGTTATTTCTAACAGACACATTGCACAAACTTTTTTTTTACTGTTTTTTTCCTTGCACAAACTTTGAAACTTATGGATTCCTAGTTTGAAAATCATCTCATTTTCACTAAAAGAATCACAGATCAGGAGACAGATAAACAAGGCCTATTTAAGGACTGAGCACAGGGCCAGAAAACTAGTAAGCAGCAGTCCTGAAGCCGGGTCTCTAGGGCCCTGTTCTGTGTTCTCCTCATAGAAATCAGAAATCAAATGAGGAATCAGCATTCTCCGGCGTAACACTACAGGGAGGGCAAAGCAATTAATAAAAATCTCTGTCCATTTTCAAAGTTGCTCTTTTATGAAATGACACTCCTCTACTTCCCTGGTAGAATACTGATGACTGATCATTTGTTCAGCTAATCAGTTCAACTACTAGATGGTTTCGTTCTATTAGAACAGCACCCAGCATTTTCACATACCTCATCTTGAGTCACTCTTTCAGCAATGTTCAGGGGTCTGTTCTATTACACCAGTTTTAGAGCTGTGAAGTAGATTATCACAGAGGATTGTAATATGATAGTTTTGTACAACTGGAAAATGTTTGCCAAGTTTTCAAAGTCTTCTTCTACGGATACTGTACTATATCTTATCAAAGAAATATCACTCCTCATATATTCTCTTCTATTTTGGGTGGGGAGCTGTGCTGGGCAGCCAAGAGTTAATCAGTCACTTGGTTGTCCCTGGCACAAAGAGGGGGCACTGATGAGCCATGAAGATGGGGTTTGCTTTGCTAGCTTTGTTATTTTGTTTTTCTGTGCCCAGCCCAAACACTACATTTTTCATCTCCTTTGCAGTAAGGTGTGGCCAGTGAAACAAGTACTAACCATTATGCTGGACTTTCAGGGAAACAACTTAAGCCTGAAAGGAACACCTCTTTCTTTCTTTCTTTCTTTCTTTCTTTCTTTCTTTCTTTCTTTCTTTCTTACTTACTTACTTACTTAATTACTTATTAGACTGTCTGGCTCATAACAGGTCCTCAAAGGCTACTTAGAAATTACAAAAACCATGCTGCTTAAATCCGCAAATTCAAGGACTCTAACCCAATATTTTAAATTACTATTTTTTTATTTTTTTCATCTTCCTAGATTATCTAAGTGATGTCATTATGAGTTCAAATTCTCAAATATAATATACTCCATGTAAAATCATCAAGTATTAATCTAACTTTGCTGATTCCAGAGAATTCTTTGGAAAACCAAAAGTTACTTTCTCTTTATATAGATATTTTCTTTCTTTTTTAAATTCTGGGGAAAAAATCCTAGAATATTAACAATATAGGTTCCATTCATTATTTTTTAGTAATACATTTAATTTACGCCACTGTTAGAGAATTACACAATAAGCAAGTGATTGTCGGGGCGCCTGGGTGGCTCAGGTGTTAAGCGTCTGCTTTCAGCTCAGGTCATGATCTCAGGCTCCTGGGATTGAGCCCCGCATCAGGCTCCCTGCTCCATGGGAAGCCTGCTTCCAGAGAGCCTGCTTCTCCCTCTCCCAATCCCCCTGCTTGTGTTCCTTCTCTCGCTTTGTCTCTGTCAAATAAATAAATAAAATCTTAAAAAAAAGAAAAGCAAGTGATTGTTAATCTATTAAAAATAGAGAAAGATAATTGAAAAAAATTATATTTCGATTACTGAGCATCAAAGCTGATATTGTGCTCAAAAGAAAAATGTAGAAAAGTTATAATTTTCTCTCAAGATGTCTAACTTCATGTTTACTCATTCATAAGTTATATGTGTACATTATGATAAAATACTTGGTTAAAAGTACTAAAATATTATTGAATAAAAATTAAATGAGTGAAGTCAATTGTGTATTCTTATTTTTTTATAAAAGATGATTCAGATTGCAGTTCAGCCAACATATTCATTTAACAGATTTTTTTTTTTAAATCTTTTGACATCTTTCCCCTATTTCTCCCACTCTCCACCCCTGGGGTGTTTATCCAACAAATGAAAACAGTAACTCAAAAAGATCGCTCTATTCCCATGTTCACTGAAGCACTATTTAGAATAACCACGATATGGAAATACAACCTATATGTCCACCAATAGATGAATAGATAAATAAATTTGTGATATATATATATATAATGGAATATTATTCAGACATAAAAAAGAATGCAATCTTGCCATCTGCAACAGCATGGAGGGACCTTCACATTATGCGAAGTGAAATAAATCAGATGGAGAAAGATAAATACTGTATGATCTCTCTTATACATGGAATCTAAAAAACAAACATAAAACCAAAGTCATAAACACAGAAAACAGACTGGTGGTTGCTGGATCAGATGGTAGCTCTATTTTGAGGAATCTCCATACTGTTTTCCACAGTGCCTACACCAATTTACATTCCCACCAACAGTACACACAGATTCTCTTTTCTCCACATCCTCACCAACACTTGCTATTTTTTTTATAAGAGCCATTCTAAGAGGTGTGAGGTCATATCTCACTGTAGTTTTGATTTGCATTTCCCTGATGATTAATGATGTTAAGTATCTTTTTTATGTATTTGTTGGTCTTTTGTATGTCTTCTTTGGAAACATGAAACATTTCTTTTGAGATCTGCCCATTTTTTCATTTTTATTTTTATTTATTTATTTTTGCTGTTGAGTTGTATGAGTTCCTTATATATTTTGGATATAAACCCCTTATCAAACACATAATTTGTAAAATATTTTCTCTCATTCTGTAAGTTGTCTTTTTATTCTGCTGATGGTTTCCTTTCCTGTGCAGAAGCTTTTTAGTTTGATATAGTCCCACTTGTTTGTTTTTGCTTTTAGTTTCGGTATCAGATTCAAAAAATCAAGGAGTTTACTTCTTATGCTTCCTTCCAGGACTTTCATGGTCTATGGTCTTATGTTCAAGTCTTTAATCCATTTTGAGTTGATTTTTGTTTATGGTGTATGATAGTGGTCCAGTTTTCCCAGTACCATTTATTGAACAGATGGTCATTTCACCATTGTATATTCTCGACTCCGTTGTTAAGTTAAATAGACCATATATGCATGTATTTATTTCTGGGCTCTCTGTTCTGTTCTATTGATTGGTCTTTGTGTCTATTTTTATGCCAATTCCTCCTTCTTTCCTTTTTGTGATCCCTATTGATTTCAAACCTTCTAGAAGTCCAGCCTCCTACCCTTACTCTTCTTTCCTCACCTCTCTTCAAGTCCTCATTCCATGAGAGCTCTTGAGTCAGGGCATCTGATTGGAGTCCTCCCCAAGTTTCAAACGCCATAGGATGAACAAACTTTTTGAGCACATGTTATTTTTATGTTGATAGTAAAATATAAAAAGAGATGAAATTTACAAAACAGTATGCTTTTGAATCTTAGTTTCTAATATTGTTCTGTTATCACATATTTTTCTATTGTGGTAAATACACATAACCTAAAATTTATGAACTTAATCATTATTAAGTGTACAGTTCAGTGGTACCAAGTTCATTCATATTGTTGTGCAACCATCATCTATCTTCAGAACTCTTTTCATCTTGCAGAGCTGTGTATCCATTGAACAATAACTCCCCATGACCCCTGGTAACCCCCAACCAGCTGGCTTCCTCCCTTCCTTCCTTCCCTTTCTTTTTTTCTTTCCTTCCTTCCTCTCTCTCCTCTTTCTTTCTTTCTTTCGCCCCCTTTTTCTTCCACACCCCAGTCTCTGGTAACCATCATTGAACTTGGAGGACATTATACTAAGTGAAATAAGCCATACACAGAAAGACAAATACTACATGATCTCATTTATATATGGAAGATATAGACAGACATAAAATCAAACTCACAATATTACAGCAGAATGGCAGTTCCTAATACTAAAAATAGTTTACAATCTTCACTTAAAAAGAGATATGATATCCTAGTTTTTGTGGTTAAAATCTATGCATACACTCGTGGATGATATCCAAAATGCTTAAAGACTAAGGGACTTCAGCAAAGGCCAGTCAGAACATATGACCAATAACTTAGAACAGACTCCAGCCTTCATATTCTACAGGTGCTTGTCATCTGGATATCAGCAGGCAAAAACTCAGAATATACCCAGAGATGTCAATCAGCAGCAGTAGGGATTTAGACTACATTTTAGAATAAGAAAATATCAAGGCAAATTTAGTTTAGTTACTATTAGCAGCAAGAAAATGAGTAATCGTGTCTTGTATTTTTTATAAATAGTAACAGTTTTGGTGAAAGAATGATGCATATTTATGAAAAAGTTCAAGCAACAGAAAAGACTGAGATACTAAAATTCTAAATCACCTAAAACTGAGAAATTAACTATCATTTAAAATTGTGTGAACATTATTTGGAACACCTCTTTCTGCATGTGTACAGATAGAATGTTCAATGGGTTGAAAAATAAGATCATAGCCATACACAATTTTTAGATAAGAATATTTAATTTTATTTGAATATAACAGAAGAAAGGAATGAAATTTGAAAAGCAAATTGGTAGTTTGGAGAAAAATGTGTTGTAGTTTGAATCAGTATTAGTTGACTCCTTGCTATGAAAGATAATTAGCTGCTTTATGTTACTTAAAAATACCCAGCGAAACTCTAAAAAAAATATGACAAGCCAAATCCATATAAATACAAATAACGTAAATTGTTTTTAAGTCAATATAAATAGTAGTGTGTACTGCCCAAGTTGGGTGAATCCCAGGAAAACCAAGGTTTAACATTGATACTTCTAGTAGTGTAATTCATATGCTTATAATTTAAAAAAGAGAAAACAGCAAAGGATTATCAAAATTGACACACAAATTTTAACAGTCAACACCCGTACATGACAAACAGGCAAATAAACCAACAAACAAAACCAAATCTGTGTCCTGGGGTATGATCCTTACAGTGTTCCTCCCTAAGGGTAAATCTTCAACAGTAAAGATGGCCCCTCCATTCCCCTTCTATACCAGTGCCGCAGGGCGGTTAGAGCTCTATTCATAGGCTCTGCAGACAGGGCTCTTGGGACTGTTTTCAGGGAAACTGCTTTTCACAGAAGGTCAGGATAGGTTTACTTAGATGCTCATTCTCTACCACATCTTATTCTATATTCCTGAATACCTAACAGTTTTACATTTCATAGTAAGTTCATTTACCATCTTCTAACCAGAAACTCATGAGGGATGATAAAACTTAATAATCATAAAAAACACCTGTCGTCTCTCTACTCAATAAAACAATTATTTTCCATGAGTTCAGCTCTACATTAGTGATTAAATTATTTCTTGAAAAGAGACCACAAGTGCTTTTGATGTTTACAACTGTATTTCTAAATGGGAGTATGTGTAATACAATCACATGGGAACAGATGGATGATGGCACCAATGAGATCAGATTAAGTAAATAAATTAATTAATTGGATCAAGGAGTTTCTAATAAAATAAAAGCAGTAAAATTCCTGTGCAGGTTTCACTTGTAATGAAGAAATTTCAAGGGTCAAGAAATAGCACATTTTGTTTTCCTCCAATTCTCACCCGAACATCAAATGTCATATTCCAAATTTCAGATGTGGTGGTTACTGAGAAGGGAGAGATTCATTTGAGTCTTCTACTTTTTAATTACTTTGAAAAATGGATCAAAATAAATGTGATTTTTTTCACAATCCAATAATTTGATTTTCTGATCTCTTTCATCTAAACTTTTTTCCTCTCTAGAATGTCTTTTCCAGTGTACTTTATAACAGTTATACTAGTTCTGATGTACTAATTTCAATTGACTATTTAATAACCTGAACTTTCTTTAGACTAACACACCCTAAGCACAGATCTTAATTTCTCAAGGGCTTAGAGTATACACTAGCTTCATAAGTAGAAACTCACCAAATAACATTTAGTGGTCTCACAATATTCAGACACCATACAAAGAGGATACCATGTACACTAATAAAGATTGGCCCCCTCAGAAAGCCTAAGCCAGGCGCTCCTTCCTGCTCCTTCTCCAGAACACCGATCTCTACATTTTCATCTTTCGTAAGCTTTCCCGTTTTGTCTGTGGGGGAAACACTTAATAGCCCAACTCCATCTCTTGACTGGTAACTTACCAATGACCAAATAGAGAAATATAACTTAAGAAATGAAAGGGATATTAGAAGGATCTATGATCTCTATAGTTCTTCCAAGTCTACTAAACAAACACTCTTAAACCCCCCCCACTTTGCAGATAAAGCGACACGCAGAGATCAAGCCCTGAGTGACCTACCTAAGGGCAAAGATTCAACTAATGCAAAAATAGGACTGGAGTTCAGGCCATCAGATTCCTAGCCCTCTACTTCTTCTAATAAGACAATGTTTCTCTCTATGTTCACTGAATCATCTTAATGAGACCCAATGCATGTGCTTATGTATTTGTAACTTCCCGGCCCTACCACACAAAGAATCAGGTTTTCCAGTAAGAGAACCATCTATATTATTCAAAGTATTTAATAATAATTATGGCACAGATAGGGACCATTCAGAATGGAATCAAATCTAGTCATAAAGGATCCAGCTGTCAACAATGGATGTTTGGTAGTGGTATTGCCAAACAAGTATCAGGGCTGACTTCATACAGTCCTGAGAACCCTGTATAAGCCCCTTATTCCTGCTGATTTGGTGCTCCAAAATAGTAGAGCGATCTACTATTTGCTCCCTTGTGCCAGGACTGCATGAATTTTTGGAAGTATGAAATCTCTGAGATTAAGTACTTACAATGAAGATAGATTAGAGGATTTCCCCCCCTACATGTTAAGTGATAAAACACTTATCTCAAGTTTTAGATAATGACTATTTGACATTAAGATTTGAAAAGTATCTTGACATTTCTACAATAGAACAGTTGAGAAGAAATAAAATACTGCCTCCGAATATTTGTTCACTAGACATTATTTAACAAGAAAAATACTAACTCCATTTTCACTGTTGATTTATTACAAATACTAAGCATCTTTGGGTAACTGTAGGAATTAAAAGTAACTATACTTTTAACAAAATGACAGATTTTGACTTTCTTTATACAGTATTCTAAAAAATTGAAATCCTTGGCCAAGCTTTTGTACCTTTATTTTGAATGAATTCCATTTGCAAAGGTAAGCCATGTAAGTTCATGACTGGCAGCTCAAATTTTGTTCTTTTGGGCTTATTTTCCTAGGAAACCCTAGGGAAATTGATTTGAAACACTGAATGGGAATTCAGTGAATAGACACTAAAAATTTACGATGGACAAATAAGATGTGACCTAGCCCAGAAAACAAAATGAAAGTTTTGTACAGTAGGGTCAGTAGCTCTGACTTCAATTTCAGCTCAGTGGTAACCTTCTAATACCTTCTTCCATTGAGTGACAGGATAAGAAGCCAAAAGCAGAAAATCAGCCTGCGTCTCCTGGGCAGAAAGTCAGAAGTTTCCAAAGAAGCCCTGGGAGTGACTCAAAAAGAGCAACATAATTCTCATAGGCATCTGTCGACTTGATTGTTTATGGCTAGCTTGGTCCTTTTTTTAAGGCAGCAACAGCGGAAAACAGAAACTTGAGACTTCTTTAAACAGAGATATTCATCAGAGAACAGAAAAGATTGAAGTGAGTTCATTTAAGGGACATTTCAACAGATATAGTCAATACAACATCATTTATTAGATTCTTCCAGGTATTGTCTACCTGACATGATGGCCTGTGGTATGTGAATATTAAAAGTTCTACTCACAAACCTCTAAAAAGTGCCTCCCTTTCAACAGCAGAAATTTTCTTGGGTAAATCAGGTTCTTTTGATTTCTTTGGAGAAAATAGTGATTTAATTTTCAAATTAGTGTTTATTCTATTCAGCAGACTCCTGACATTAATATTTTAAAAGAGATAACATTGTTTTGGAATTGCTTCAGTGATATAATCTACATTTTTCTTTGTTTATAGTAGAGAAAGTTAAAAATAAAATACAAATAAGATATTGAATTTTACAGGAGAATGAACCACTTGCCTCTTTCTGTTCTCTTTTTTCTCATATACTCTTATTTGCTGTTTGTATGTTAGAAGCATCTGGAAGTCGCACTGTATTTAGTTATACCATACACACTGGGAGCACTTTCATTAGCAACTAGTATGATTGAATACTAATCGGTAACAATAGCCAACGTTTGTTGGAAAAGTACTATGTGTGAGGTGCCCTATTAAAGCATTTCACAAGAAATAACTTAATTAACCGTTTATCACAATTCTAAGATATAGGTCTTGCCCCCTCACAAGTTTTAGTTTAAATTCCAGTTAGCATTCAACGTAATATTAGTTTCAGGTGTTGAACTTAGTGATTCATCACTTGTATACAGCACCTAGTCCTCATCACAAGCGTCCTCCTTAATCCTTAATCCTCATTACCCATTTAACCCATCCCCCCACCCATCTCCCCGCCAGCAACCCTCAGTAAAAGATACAGATCTTATATCAGGTGCAGCCAGGAAAATTAAAATTTACAGAGGTTAAACGATTTGCCCAAAATTTCAGGCATCAAAAGTAGCAGGGTTGGAGTATGAATCTGTGTTAGCTTGATTCCTGAGCCTATCCTCTCTATTCCCCACTTCCTCTGGTTATGTTTGTAAAACTATATAATAATTGCTACTGTATTCGAGAAGTTACAAATTAAAGCTATTTAATTCAATATGACTAAAATTTTGACATTTCCTCCCTTAGTATTAGCACTTTTTATATCATCTGCTATTACTTGCTAATAGGAAAACAAACACAGGTGCAAGATGAAGGATGAGATCATTATCATGCTTTCATTGACAACAAAACTGTTAGAATATGGGTTTTGCTCTCTAATATCTGGGTTAGAAATTCAAATGATGATTGATCAGTGGTTGGAAACATACATACATATGGCATCCCTCTAATTTGAATATATATATATATATATACACACACACACATATATATATATATATTTATTTTAGGCCTGCTTGTAGAAACACTTTGTGGTCATGTTTTTTGTTTTTTTTTCTTTTAATTTTTTATTTATTTATTTGACAGAGAGAGACACAGCCAGAGAGGGAACACAAGCAGGGGGAGGGGGAGAGGGAGAAGCAGACTCCCCGATGAGCAGGGAGCCCGATGTGGGGCTGGATCCCAGGACCCTGGGATCATGACCCCAGCCGAAGGCAGACACTTAACGACTGAGCCACCCAGGTGCCCGTTTTTTCTTTTTTATACTTTTCATGTACAAACACTTTAATTATACTATTTAACACTTTTAACTTAATTTATAGAGTTCACTTTATCCTCTTTCAACTGAGCCTCAGAATACACAGTGGGACATATCTGTCCCAATTACAGTTACTTTGACAGTTCTGATTTCCTTAGTTCCAAAAATGTGCAGGAATTACTTCTGAAATATTTCAAGGTGTACCATTTTGAGAATGGTCCATTTATATGGCAAACTTCAGGAAGAAAAACTGTCAGTGTCTGAATGGCTTTACTTTATTTCTATGAGTCTACAGGACATCTATAGGGAAACTACTTCTAGCTTATCATTTGTACCCATTGTTGCACTTTAAATGTATTGCAATTTAGATGCCTCCTAATTTTAATACAAGCACTCTTAGAAGTACTTGACTGGCAATTTCTATTGCCATGTTCATTATCCCCACATTTAGATTAATGTCACATCCTAATATGTTTATAAGTAATTCTGTAGTTTTGTGGGTACATTATTGCATCCTACAAAATGGACTTATGCTATAAGATCTTTTTCTGTCTCATTACTGATAAATGTTCATTGATTTTCTTCATCTTTTGAGTATGTTTAAATTTACCAAAAAAGTGAATCCCATCAATATCCCTGACCACGTACTGATGTTTACAGATGTTCCATGGTAATAATGTTTCTAGGGGATGATAGTTTAATGCTTCCCTTTTGGAGGATAATGAGTTTAAACATCATTCGGAAGCTCAATGATCTCTTTATTTGGAGACTGATTCAGAGTATGCTGAAGATCCTAGTTCATTTTGATTTCATGCCAAAAACTTTCCGAGAGTGGTAAATGCAGCACAGAATTCAGGAAATAAATGGAAAATAGGTCTAATTTTTGTGACTTTAAATTTAAAGGTGAAGGGAGAACAGATTTTATTTCCTTTAATTCCCTAAGCTTTATAGAAAAAAAGAGGATTTATCCCCTGAGTTAGTACACTGATCCTAAATCAATTATAATGAGTGTCTTTGAACAATCTAGGGAAGGAAACACATTGTATTCATCATTTCTGTTCACTAACATGGAGCATAGGATCTGGTCCATAGGAAATAAGTATACATTTGTGGAATGAATCAGTTAATACATTAAATTGATTTTAATTTATGATTTTATTTATGATTACAATCAGTTTATAAAGTATAAACCACTCTTTAAATCAAAATCTGATGGTTTTAAAGGCTGAATAATACTACAATTAGAGCGCCTGGGTGGCTCAGTCAGTTGGGCGACTGCCTTCAGCTTGGGTCATGATCCTGGAGTCCCGGGATCGAGTCCCGCATCGGGGTCCCTGTTCGGCAGGGAGTCTGCTTCTCCCTCAGACCCTCCCCCCTCTCATGTGCTCTCTCTCTCTCATTCTCTCTCTCTCAAATAAATAAATAAAATCTTAAAAAAAATACTACAATTAGAAAACCAAAGAATTGGTTGTGTGTTCCTACCTAACACCATACTGGACACACCCTATATGTAAAGTAAATATTTAATGTAGTGAATTAGTGAAGTTGTCAAAGCAAATATAACTCCAGTGTTTATCACACTATTTGGTCACAATATCACATATTTATTGTTCAAATGATTGTCTTATCAAGGAATAACCATGGTTTCACTCCTGAGTCCTGAAATATATTCATTTACTACATATGAATACTAGTTCTTTTTAGTTTTTTCAGTTCTCTGTGAAACATCGTTCTTTGATGGCATTTTTTCGAAATATGAAATATTTAATCATGTAAAATCTGATTTGATTTTTTGAAGCTCTATCGTCATTTTAGATTTCAGAGTTTTCTTGAAAAGAAAACTTAAGGCTGATACCAGCCTAAAAAAGAAATAGTTCTTTTTTAGAACAATAGAATAATAACAAACACCCTACTAGATATTATTCACTGTGATCTATTCATTATTTTAAAAGAAAAGAATGCATATTAGGCCCAGATCCTAAAGCTTACCACTATTTGTATGACATTTTTTTTCCACAAGATAAAATGATAGGTATTCATTCATGGGAAATACAGAGAAACATAAAGAGAAAAGTAAGTTCATGTGACATTTCTGAATCAAAGTTTTTGTGTTTCTCTAAGCTAATTCAAATGTATTTTCCCTGCTTTTGGGAAATTGTGAAGGTTTCATAAACCCTACTAAGACTTTAGGGAGATAATTATCTATACTTTTTTTTTCATTCACCAGGAGTAATTATAAATATTCTTCATACAAGGGGAAGAGTTGAATAGAATGTGTCTATCTAATGTTATAGAGAGAATATTTCTACATGGTATGACTTCTATACTAGAAGTAATTTAAGGCAATTGCTACCTACTCAGAATTATGGAAAGAAATGACATATATTCACTGTGTTGAAATGTGTAGGAAAATTTGTTCTTGCAAACCTGTCATAAATTTTTTTTATACTTAAAATCTTTGATTTCAAAAGCAAAGGAAAGCTTCATACTCATTAGGATAGCTATTATTAAAAAAAAAAAGAAAGAAGAAAGGAAGAAAAGAAATGAAAACTAAGAAACTGACAAGTGTTGGTGAGGATGTGGAGAAATGGGAGCCCTCATGCATTCGACAAGTAAGTTCAAAGCTCATATATTTTGAAATATTTTTCAAAGTGAAAAACAATTCTAAGACAAAAGTGCACTTTGATATGATCTATCAATAAAAAATATTAAACCAAATGAGAGCTTCATGTTGTTAATTTATGCCAGTTTCAAATGTGTTTAGAACATATAAAAATCACTGATTTTTTTTCTCTCTTGTGGTAAACACATCTACGCTAGTGAGAGGCCCATTCACATTTCCTGTCAGACAAAAATATCAAGAAAGATGTAGATAGGAGATATGTAATACCTTTTCTCATAACTAAGACATATATATATTATATTATATACATATTTAGGGAGAGAGAGGAAGGGCAGAGGAAGAGGGAGAGAGAGAATCTTAAGCGGGCACCATGTTCAGTACAGAGTCTGACAAGGGGCTTGATCTTAGGATCCTGAGATCATGACCTGAGCCAAAATCAAGAGTCAGATGCTTAACTGACTGAGCCATCCAGATGCCCCCACTAAAATATGTTTTAAAATATCAAGTTTGGTAATGAGAGTAAAATGACAATGAGCTGACAAAATGCCTTCATCTTAATACCATCTCTGTGCACCAGATGAGTACATGCTTTTATAACATAAAAATGAAAGTCGTAAGAATATGTACCTATCTAATGATTTGTATAGTTAAAGAATTTACAACTAACAAAGACCTTTGTGATGTGATAGGGAAGAGCTAGATGAGCTCAAGCAAAAGTTAATGATAAGGTTTTAAAGTTAAAACGGGGCAAATCAAAATTAAACTCTGCTACAGAGAGAAGAAAAACTCTCAAGAGCTGGTGCGGAGGAGGACAGGAATAGACTAGCTGGGTGCTCACTTAGAGCTCCCTGACCTAGTTCAACAGAGCTCCCAGGTATCGGAGCAGGGAAGCCAGCTGCAGAGACAGAGCTGAGGCGCAGGCTCTCAGCTTGGGGTTGCCATAAACCATGATCCCCTGCACAGTTGGGCCACTGCTCTTCCAGCAGGGACCCAATAAGTGGCAGATCAGGGAGGAGCGGCGCGGGAGTGCACCGCAGGAATCTGCTGGGTTTGGAGACTCCACACGGGGTCGTGAGCCAGAGATAGAAATGCTCGGTCATAGGCCAGGTGAGCATGGAGTGCGGCCAGAGACCGGGAAGACTGAAGTGACTGACTGATTTTCTCTGGGGGCGCATTGAGGAGTGGGGCTCCAAGTTCTTGGCTCCTCCAGGGCGGAGACTGGGAGGCCGCCATTTTCACTCTCTTCATCCAAAGCTGTACGGAAAACTTGCAGGGAACAAAGCCTCCCGAGAGCAAACCCGAGCAGATTACTTAGCCCTGACCCGGCAAGGGCGAAGAAATTCTGCCTCCGGCAAAGACATGTGGGAACCACTACAACAGGCCCCTCCCCCAGAAGATCAGCAAGAACAGCCAGCCAAGACCAAGTTTACCGATCAGTGAGAACAGCAGAACGCCAGCACTAGGGGAATACTGCACATAGAATTCATGGCTTTTTTCCCATGATTCTTTAGTCTTTCAAAGTTAATTTTATTTTCTTTTTTTTTCTTTTTCTACTTTTTTTGAATTTTTCTTTTTCCCTTTCTCAGCCATCTTATCAATCCTTTTTTTTTTTAAATCTTTTTTATTTTTCATTTTTATAGTCATGTTGTTCTCTTTAAAATTTTGGGGTACAGTTTCTTCTGACAGACCAAAATATACCCTAAATCTCTAGTGTATGGTTTTGTTCTAGTCTCCTCTCTGATCACATTCTCTCCCTTTTGTTTCTTTTAATTTCTCTTCTTTCTTTTTCCAACCAACTTCTTATCTTATCAATTCCTTTCATAAAATCTTTTATACTTTTCATCTTTACAGTCATATTCCATCCCTTCATCGAATTTACCCTTATTTTTGTTCATATATGTTATTCTTTCTTTAAAATTTTGGGAGGCAGTTTCTTCTAACAGGCCAAAATACACCCAAAATCTAGTTGTGGCACTGACCTATTTACCAGCCTGGTCATATTTAATCATATTCTTGGGTTTTTTTTCTTCTTTTTTCCTTCTTTCCTTTTCTTTTCCCCCGGTTTCAGTTCTCTTCTGATTTGTTTAGTGTATATTTTTCTGGGGTCATTGTTACCCTGTTAGCATTTTGTTCTCTCATTCATTTATTCTCCTCTGGACAAAATGACAAGACAAGACAAAACACACCTCAAAAAAAAGAAAAAGAGGCACTACTGACTGTCAGGGACTTAATCAATATGGACAATAGTAAAGGTCAGAACTAGAGCTCAGAATGATGATTATAAAGATATTAGCTGGGGTTGAAAAAGCATGGAAGATACTAGATAAACCCTTTCTGGATAAATAAAAGAACTAAAACCTAGCCAAGTCGAAATCGAAAAGGCTATTAATGAGGTGCAATCAAAAACAGAGGCTCTAACTGCTAAGATAAATGAGGCAGAAGAGAGAATTAGTGATGTAGAAGACCAAATGATGGAGAGTAGGGAAGCTGAGAAAAAGAGAGGTAACAACTAGTGGATCAAGAGGGCAGAATTTGAGAGATAAGCGATACCATAAGACAAAACAATATTAGAATAATTGGGATCCCAGAAGAAGAAGAAAGAGAGAGGGGGGCAGAAGGTATAGTGGAGCAAATTATAGCAGAGAACTTCCCTAATTGGGGGAAGGAAACAGGCATCAAAATCCAGGAGGTACAGAGAACCCCCCTCAAAAATCAATAAAAATAGGTCAACCACCCTGACATCTAATAGTAAAACTTACAAGTCTCAGAGACAAAAGGAAAAGCCTGAAAGCACCTCAGGACAAGAGGTCTGTAACCTACACTGGTAGAAACATTAGATTGGCAACAGACCTATCCACAGAGACCTGGCAGACCAGAAAGGACTGGCCTGATATATTTAGAGTACTAAAAGAGAAAAATATGCAGCCAAGAATACTATATCTAGCTAGGCTGTCACTGAAAATAGAAGGAGAGATAAAAAGCTTCCAGGACAAACAAAAACTGAAGGAATTTGCAAAACATGAAACCAGCCCTACAAGAAATCTTGAAAGGGGTCCTCTAAGCAAAGAGAGAGCCTAAAAGTAACATAGACCAGAAAGGAACACAGACAATATACAGTAACAGTCACCTTAGTGCAATACAATGGCACTAAATTCATATCTTTGAATAGTTACC
This sequence comes from Callorhinus ursinus, assembly GCF_003265705.2. Taxonomy (NCBI): domain Eukaryota; kingdom Metazoa; phylum Chordata; class Mammalia; order Carnivora; family Otariidae; genus Callorhinus; species Callorhinus ursinus. The sequence continues at coordinate 16,967,879 of NW_027397074.1, read as the reverse complement.
CTGAATGTAAATGGGCTAAATGCCCCAATCAAAAGACACAGGCTATCAGATTGAATAAAAAAACAAGACCCATCGATATGTTGTTGGCAAGAGACTCATTTTAGACCCAAAGAAACCCCCAGATTGAAAGTGAGGGGGTGGAAAATCATTTACCATGCTAATGGACACCAAAGGAAAGCTGGATAGCAATCCTTATATCAGACAAATTAGAATTCAAACCAAAGACTGTAATGAGAGATGAGGAAGGACACTATATCCTACTTAAAAGGGTCTATCCAACAAGATCTAACAATTGTAAATATCTATGCCCCTAACATGGGAGCAGCCAACTAAAAAAGTCAGTTAATAACAAAAGCAAAGAAATATATTGACAACAATACAATAATAGTGGGGGCCTTTAACACCCCCCTGACTGAAATGGCCAGATCATCTAAGCAAAAGATCAACAAGGAAATAAAGACCTTAAATGACAAACTGGACCAAATGGACTTCACAGATATATTCAGAACAATTCATCCCAAAGCAACGGAATACACATTTTTCTATAGTGCCCATGGAACATTCTCCAGAATAGATCACACCCTAGGTCACAGATCGGGTCTCAACCATTACCAAAAGACTGGGATCATTCCCAGGATAATTTCAGACCACCATGCTTTGAAACTAGAACTCAATCACAAGAGGAAAGTCAGAAAGAACTCAAATACAGGGAGGCTAAAGAGCATCCTACTAAAGAATGAATGGGTCAACCAGGAAATTAAAGAAGAATTAAAAAAATTCATGGAAACCAATGAAAATGAAAACACAACTGTTCAAAATCTTTGGGATGCAGCAAAGGCAGTCCTAAGAGGAAAGTATATAGCAATACAAGCCTTTCTCAAGAAACAAGAAAGGTCTCAAATACACAACCTAAGCCCTACACCTAAAGGAGCTGGAGAAAAAACAGCAAATAAAGCCTAAACCTAGCAGGAAGAAGAGAAATAATAAAGATCAGAGCAGAAATCAATGAAATAGAAACCATAGGAACAGAACAGATCAATGAAACTAGGAGCTGGTTCTTTGAAAGAATTGACAAGATTGATAAACCCCTGGCCAGACTTATCAAAAAGAAAGAGAAATGACCCAAATCAACAAAATCATGAATGAAAGAGGAGAGATCACAACCAACACCAAAGAAATACAATTATAAGAACATATTATGAGCAACTCTATGCCAGCATATTAGATAACCTGGAAGAAATGGGTGCATTCCTAGAGATGTATCAACTACCAAAACTGAACCAGGAAGAAAGAGAAAACCTGAACAGACCTATAACCACTAAGGAAATGGAAGCAGTCATCAAAAATCTCCCAACAAACAAAAGTCCAGGGCCAGATGGCTTCCCAGGGGAATTCTACCAAACATTTAAAGAAGAATTAATACCCATTCTTCTGCAACTCTTCCAAAAAATAGAAATGGAAGGACAACTTCCAAACTCGTTTTATGAGGCCACCATTACCTTGATCCCAAAACCAGACAAAGACCCCATCAAAAAGGAGAATTACAGACCAATATCCTTGATGAACATGGATGCAAAAATTCTCACCAAAATACTAGCCAATAGGATCCAACAGTACAGTAAGAGGATTATTCACCACGACCAAGTGAGATTTATCCCTGGGCTCCAAGGTTGGTTCAATTCTACAAATCAATCAATGTGATACAATACATTAATAAAAGAAAGAACAAGAACCATATTATCCTCTCAATAGAAGCAGAAAAAGCATTTGACAAAGTACAGCATCCTTTCTTGATCAAAACTCTTCAGAGTATAGGGATAGAGGGTACATACCTCAAGATCAAAGAAGCCATCTATGAAAAACCCACAGCGAATATCATTTCAATGGGGAAAAAATGAGAGCTTTTCCCCTAAGGTCAGGAACGTGGCAGGGATGTCCACTATCACCACCACTATTCGACATAGTAATTGAAGTCAGACAACCAAAAGAAATAAAAGACATCTAAATCGGCAAAGAAGTCAAACTCTCACTCTTTGCAGATGATATGATACTTTATATGGAGAACCCAAAAGACTCCACCCCAAAACTGCTAGAACTCATACAGGAATTCAGTAAAGTGGCAGGACATAAAATCAATGCATAGAAATCAGTCGTATTTCTATACACCAACAACAAGACAAAAGAGAGAGAAATGAAGGAGTTGATCCCATTTACAATTGCACCCAAAACCATAAGATACCTAGGAATAAATCTAACCAAAGAGGCGAAGGATCTGTACTCAGGAAACTATAAAATACTCATGAAAGAAATTGAGGAAGACACAAAGAAATGGAAAAACATTCCATGCTCATGGATTGGAAGAACAAATATTGTGAAGATGTCAATGCTACCTAGAGCAATCTACACATTTAATGCAATTGCTATCAAATACCATCAACTTTTTTCAAAGCAATGGAACAGATAATCCTAAAATTTGTATGGAACCAGTAAAGACCCTGAATAGCGAGAGGAATGTTGAAAAAGAAAAGCAAAGCTGGCGGCATCACAATTCTGGACTTCACGCTCTATTACAAAGCCATAATCATCAAGACAGCATGATACTGGCACAAAAACAGACACATAAATCAATGGAACAGAATAGAGAGCCCAGAAATGGACCCTCAACTCTATGGTCAACTCATCTTTAACTAAGAAGGAAAGGATGTCCCATGGAAAAAAGTCTCTTCAACAAATGGTGTTGGGAAAATTGGATAGCCACATGCAGAAGAATGAAACTGGACCATTTCCTTATACCACACACAAAAATAGTCTCAAAATGGATGAAAGACCTCAATGTGAGACAGGAGTCCATCAAAATCCTAGAGGAGAACACAGGCAGCAACCTCTTCGACCTCAGCCGCAGCAACTTCTTCCTAGAAACATCGCCAAAGGCAAGGGAAGCAAGGGCAAAAATGAACTATTGGGACTTCATCAAGATAAAAACCTTTTGCATAGCAGAGGACAGTCCACAAAACCAAAAGACAACCGACAGAATGGGAGAAGATATTTGCAAATGACATATCAGATAAAGGGCTAGTATCCAAAATCTACAAAGAACTTATCAAACTCAACACCCAAAGAACAAATAATCCAATCAAGAAATGGGCAGAAGACATGAACAGACATTTTTCCAAAGAAGACTTCCAAATGGCCAACAGGCACATGAAAAAGTGCTCAACATCGCTCAACATCAGGGAAATCGAAATCAAAACCTCAATGAGATACCACCTCACACCAGTCAGAATGGCTAAAGTTAACAAGTCAGGAAACGACAGATGTTGGCGGGGATGCGGAGAAAGGGGAACTCGCCTACACTGTTGGTGGGAATGCAAGCTGGTGTAGCCACCCTGGAAAACAATATGGAGGTTCCTCAAAAAGTTGAAAACAGAGCTACCATATGACCCAGCAATTGCACTACTGGGTATTTACCCCAAAGATACAAATGTAGTGATCCGAAGGGGTACATGCACCCCGATGTTTATAGCAGCAATGTCCATGAGAGCCAACCTATGGAAAGAGCCAAGATGTCCATCAAGAGATGAATGGATAAAGAAGATGTGGTGTGTATATACACAATTGAATATTATGCAGCCATCAAAAAACAGGACATCTTGCCATTTGCAACGACGTGGATGGAACTGGAGGGTGTTATGCTGAGTGAAATAAGTCAATCAGAGAAAGACATGTATCATATGATCTCATTGATACGAGGAATTCTTAATCTCAGGAAACAAACCGAGGTTTACTGGAGTGGTGGGGGGGTGGGAGGGATGGGGCAGCTGGGTGATAGACATTGGGGAGTGTATGTGCTATGGTGAGCACTGTGAATTGTTGAAGACTGTTGAATCACAGACCTGTACCTTTGAAACAAATAATACAGTATATGTTAAAAAAAAAAAAAAAAAAGATAGCAGAAAGGGAAAATTGAAAGGGGGGAAATTGGAGGGGGAGACAAACCATGAGAGACTATGGACTCTGAGAAACAAACTGAGGGTTCTAGAGGGGAGGAGGCTGGGGGCATGGGTTAGCCTGGTGATGGGTATTAAAGAGGGCACGTACTGCATGGAGCCCTGGGTGTTATATGCAAACAATGAATCATGGGCCACTACATCAAAAACTAATGATCAACACAATAAAATAAAATTAAAAAATAAATGAATAACAAATCTTAATCATTGTCCAGAGATCTGCATCCATAAAGAAGGCCATACTCAGCAGTAAAACACATATTTTCCTTCACAAGTGAATTAAGAGAATAGGATGTTTAGCAACACATATAATTAAGAGCAATAAAATGTGGGACATTACATCTAGGAGTAAAAATCAAACGTACTGAGCTAAGTTGATCTATGCAGCCTTACCCAAAATGATCAACAAGGAAGACAAGCATTAGAATCTTGCAGAACTATGTTCTGGCTTGAGTGATTTCTAAATGTATACACCTAAGGCAAGGCAGAGAGTTGGAAATAGGGAGGATTACGGGAAAGGTGGGTAGAGAAGCAGTTAGGTCATACTCTCTAGCTGTGCAGTAGTGGTGGGTGCTCTGTGGAGCAGCATGCCTAAGAGTTAGTGGGCTCCATTGCAATTTCCTCTGAAATCCTAAGGAAGTGATCGATCATTCCTTACGCGTCACTTCTGGGTGCAGAGATCATGCTCTGGTGAGCATGTCCATTTGTCATTAAGGTTGGCCTAAGATGGTACAGAGGGACAAGGGCAGCTCCATTCCCACTATGTCACACATTTGCCTAGAAGCTGCATGTTTCTTACACTTTCCCTTAAAAATTTCACCTTTCCCATCAAAAACTTTCAAGTAAATATGTGACGTTAATCTAATGGATAAAGTCAATATACTCTATTCTGGTTCTAGTTGCATTATTTAGGTTCAAACTACTCCAGAGGGTTGCCAAAATAGGTACTGAAATATGTTAAAGTGTATTTTGCTTGCTTGTTTTCTGGGGGGACTTCAATTGTCTTTTTTTCCTTAGGTTGAGTGACTAATTTCATGAGAAAATCAGCCCACTCACGGAGACAATCCTTTCCATAAAAATGAGTAATCCACTTCCATATAATGACAAGCCACATTAATTCTCTGTGACTTAGGTCCTTCTGCAAAAATTGAAGAATATGATGCTTTTTGCATATTTCTCAGAGGTACTCCAGGTAGTAATGAGATAGTGTCTTTAGAGCACTAGGAATTCCCTGAGGAGATGTACAATACAAACTCAAATTACCACTCCATTATGATTTATCTTTGCTTTATATAAACTGTTTACTGTTAGCAGCGTTCTCCTTGTAGAAAGCTTTTATATTGCTGAAGTGCATTAGCCATGATGTTTATTTCTACTCCTTGCTTGTAAAGGGTCTACTCCTTGCTTGCTACAAAACAGAGAATTCTCAGCTGCATTAGAAACAACTACTGTCTTCCAGGACTAATCTGTCCTTCCTTAAATGACTTCCATACAGCAAGCAGCTTAGAAAATGTGAGCAAGAGCTCCCAAGGGACAAGTGAAATGCAACCCAGGGTAACAGGAAAGCTAATTTCCAATCTCATGAAGTGATTGGAAGATGGGCCCAGCTAACATTGCAAAACATATGGAGACAAAGAGGCTCTCTCATCCCTGGCCTTATGTTCAAGGAGCCAAGGTCCTTTTTTGTACCCTCTCTCCAAGTCAGCCCTCCAGAAGCTACCATTCTCCTAGTCATTTGGGATCCATCACCAAGAATCAAAATTACTGTCTCTCACTTTCAGGGTCCAGAATAAATGCTTCCCCATTTTTTCCCCCTCTTCTCATGTCTCAGGGCTGCCATCTTAAAAGTTTATTTACCTCAACTTTCCTAGAGTATTCCAGCGGCCACCAGCTACCACCAGGCTGATTTTCCTGAATCTGAACTCTTTTCTACTTTCAACTCATCTAGTAAACTAGTGTCTGACTCCTTCCTCAATCTCAGGATCCTCTATCATTTAAGTTCAAGCACTGTAATGCAAGAGTTTCCAACACAGGGGTGATGGCCAAAAGATTGCACTTCCAAGTCTTGGCTGTTCTCAATAGCTGCAGAATTTTTGAGAAACTTGCTTCTCTAATTCTCAGCTCTCCCTCTCTCCAGGGGGCGGTTGTTAGGAATAAGAGAAAATGTAGGCAAAGTGTGGAACATGGTGTCCATCACTCCATCTGTAACAAGTGGTAGTTGGGGCTGCTGTATAATCTGGCTTCATTCTAGCCATGAAAATCATGTCCTTTAACAGTGTACAGTAACAACATAATAACAGTAAGAGTAGCTAACATTTGTTGACTACCTCCTAGGTGTTGGGTCCTAGTGGAAGTGCTTTATATATGTCAATCCATTAATTCTCAAAATATCTTAAAATAGAAATGATAGTTACTTCCATTTTACTGACGATGAAAGTGTGGCACAGAAGGATCACATAATACTTAGGTTACACCCGTAAGTCAGGGAGCTGGGACTCCAATCTAGTAAATCCGGCCCCACTACACTGGTTGCCTAATCCAATCTTTGTCATTCCCTCCTTGACAATCTTTGTCATTCCCTCCCTTGAACCTGGGGGTTGCTATTTCTCTTTCTTGAAATTTCTTCCCTTTCAACCTCTAGGTTCCCAAATCTTACGAATTTTTCAAGTCCCACTTCAAGTTCCCCCCTTTTCTAGAAAACCCTGCCAGATCTCACTGCATTTATTTTTTTCTGAACTTTGATAACCCTGTGTTACATAATATGGTACTTAATTACACACTGCATCATATTATTTTTAAAATTTTCTCATGCATGTTATTTTTTTTTCTCTTAGTACCTTCCAGTACCTCCCTAGTAGCCTAGACACAACTCCTTTATCCTTCCTATGCACATTACAGCACTGAGTCCATTTCAATACATTCTCAATGAATACATAGTGATTGTGACATATCATAATCTTAGGCATAATATCACCTTGCCTTTATAGGGCTGTATTACGCATTTTGTATACACTATCTCATTTGAAATTGCATGTAATTATTTAGATCCAAAATTCCTCAATAAGTATTTGATGGCGTCTTAGCTTCACTTTCACATTATCAGGCTTGAATGGAAAGCAAGTTGAGTATCTCTCTGGAGCCCCTATACCAATCCAAACTCACACAGTTCCTGAGTCTTCCTCAGAAGAATGAGGAGCTGCGACAGGTAAAAACAACTTCTCTGAAGTCTGAGAATACCAAGCTTGATCTACAGAATGCTTAGATAGGTCTGTTTTTTATTTAAGACATTTTGAAAACTTACAATTTTCTAAGAAGACAATTTCCTTAAGAGTCATACATAAGTAGAGTTCTTACCACCAGGCAATTTACTCTGACATTTTCTTTAAAATTTCCCATCTTTCCCCCTTCATCAGATGACTCCCCCTTGCAGCTTTTGGTGTTGTGCTGGGCACTTCCTTCCCTCTCCTCTGTGATTATAGCCTCTAACATGGCCAGGCAGTTATGAAGTCCACCCTTTCATCAACATTTGTCCGTGTGAGGCATAATTGGTCTTTTCATCTTACTAGTGATGATGAGCTGCCTATGCAGGCTGGCGATATTTTATTACTTCTCAGTAATATCTGCCCTCTAAAATTGAAATAATTTAATGTTTGGACCATTTTGGCAGCCTTTCTGATTTTCAAATAAATTGTGCTAAATATAAATCCATGTTTACTGAGAGACCTCCTACACTGTTGAAGATATTTTGATTATCTTTTAAATTAGAACAAAGCAGACTTAGATATTGGGCTTTTTAATCTAATTCTCTATAAAAAGCGGTGCATAAAGTCAATTTCAGTTCTATGTTCCCTCAAATCAAAGATCTTCACAGATAGGTGAACTTGCCTTTATCCTTTCTAAGGAGGGCAGACATGACTCCAAAGCCACACCACTTCTGGCTTCTGGACCAAGTTTGTAATGGCCCAAAGAAGGGGCACTTCATAAAATGTGTTCTTATGCTTCTATCTAGAAAATATAAATGAGTCAGATTAAAAGTAGTTGATGTAACCGTTCTTCAAAACTACAGGCTATATCTCAGTTTTATACTTGGGCTCATAAAAGGATGTCATAAAACTTAGTCCCTCAGTTCTGAAAATACAGGAAACTGGCAAAACAAAATTTGCTTCATTTTTTTCTCTACTAATAAAACACCCTATTTCCTAAGGGAAAAGACAAACACTTATGAATGCTTCTGTGCCAAACAGTGAGCCACACATTTTTCACAGATAGTACCTAATTTTACCTTAGATACTTCTGGGCAAATTTTAAGCCTATTCCATGGATTAGTGAAATAGGTGACTACTTTCCCTGGGACATCACTGGAATCACAATTTTTAATATCAGTTTTCTTTAAAGGGCCTTCAAAAATATATGCATTTTAACTGTGACAACATCAGGTTTACTCAGTTGTTGTCATTGTTGAACTAGGTCAGGGAAGCTCAGAAAGGGGCCTGTCTTCTCTCTGTCCCATTCCACCCACTCCATAGGTGAAGACCTCCATGCCTGCCCCCCACCTGGGATGAAAACCACCTCAGGTTTCTGAGTTTTCCTGTCACTCTGGGGAAATAAATAAATATTCCTTTTGGTTTTAGTTAAAAAAGAGAGAGAGAGAGAAAGAAGGAATCCACTTCTTTGTTATTAAAAATGATCAATTTTAAAGTTTTTTTTTTCCCCCCTCTCCCCAGCTTGGGCCAGTCCCAGTCTGTAAACCTGTAGGTGAAGATGCTTCTTCTCCGCGACTCATTTCACCTCCTTCCTCCCTCACGGAGCTATTTCTGACTCTCAAGTTCAGACCTGGTGAAGAGCAGATTCATGAAGAACAGAAAAGCCTGACATAGCTGGGACAGTTGTAAGCTGCATCTGAGCGTTCTCCATGGTGGTTGTCGAGTCTATTTCCTTCTCGGATGTATTTGTGATTTTCTCAAAGATACTTTCTCTAAGTCATTTTCTGTGTTACAATTCGCTTGATGGAGCCAGCGTTTCCTCCAGTCCAGCTGCTTTGTTCCATCTGGACTGTTGGTTCCTCTCCTGAGGCACCTGTGTTTGGGTCATCCTCCTGGGCATGTCCCTTCAGAATGGCAGCTGGGCCAAGCTCTCTAACATGAGTCCCTCAGGCTGCCCCCAGGATAAAGGGCCCCTCAGCTGCCTTTCCAAGGAGATGCAATCCCACTCTCTTTACTCTATGGGCAGGTACACCATTCCAGTTAATCTTTTGCTTTTTGACTTCTCTTGATGACAATCGGATACTGATGCCACTAGAACTGATTTCATAACATTTCAAGATATAAGGTACTTAGTATGGTTTATTAAAGGCACAAAGTGTGATTGAGGTTATATTTCTCCATACTTCATTAATATAGCAAAAGATCAGAAATGTGAATTCCAAGGGGCGCCTGGGTGGCTCTGTCGTTAAGCGTTTGCCTTCAGCTCAGGTCATGATCCCAGGGTCCTGGGATCGAGTCCCTCATCGGGCTCCCTGCTCAGCGGGGAGTCTGCTTCTCTCTCTCCCACCACCCCCTGCTTGTGTTCCCTCTCTTGCTGTCTCTCTCTGTCAAATAAATAAATAAATAATCTTAAAAAAAAAAGAAATGTGAATTCCAAGATGCCTATGTTCTATTGAGTGAAAAGAAAATTTCCAGTGTCCAGTCCATCGTACCTGCTCTTCAAATTGCCAATGCTCACTGTAAGCCCTCAGTCATAATTGCTGAACATGTTGATGGAGAAGCTCTGAGCATACTCATTTTGAATAGGCTAAAAGTTGGTCTTCAAGGTGTAGCAGTCAAAGCTCCAGGTTCTGGTGACAATAGAACCAGATTAAAGACATGACTATTGCTACTGGTGGTGCAGTGTTTGGAGAAGGAGGACTGACTCTAAATCTTAAAGATGTTCAGTCTCATGACTTCAGGAAAAGTTGGAGAGGTCATTGTGACCGAAGATGATGCCATGCTCTTAAAAGGAAAAGGTGATAAGGCTCAAATTGAAAACCGTATTCAAGAAATCACTGAGCAGTTAGGTATCACAATTAGTGAATATGAAAAGGAAACGTCGAATGAACATCTGGCAAAACTCTCAGATGAAGTAGCTGTGCTGAAGGTTAGTGGGGCAGGTGATTGGAAGTGAATGAAAAGAAACGCAGAGTTGGAGATGCCTTCAGAGCTACACAAGTTGATGTTGAAAAAGGCATTTCTCTGGAAGGGGGTTGAGCCCTGCTTCAGTGCATTCCAGCCTTGGATTCAATGACTCCAGCTAATGAAGATTACAAAAATTGGTATAGAAATTATCAAAGGAACACTCAAAATTCCTGCAGTGACCAATGCCAAGAATGCAGGTGTTGAAGGATCACTTATAGTTGAAAAAAATTATGCTACGGTCCTCAGAAGTTGGTTATGGCACTATGCTTGGAGATTTTGTGGATATGGTGGAAAAAGGAATCAGTGATCCAAGTAAGGTGGTAGGAACTGCTTTAGTCGATGCTGCTGGAGTGGTCTGTTAACTAGAGCAGAAGTGGTAGTCACTGGAATTCCTAAAGAAGAGAAGGACCCGGGCACGGGCGTGATGGTATAGGAGGTGGTATAGGAAGTAGCAGGTTCTGATTTCTAGAATAGTGTTTTACCATGATTAATGAACTATGAGACGAAAGTTGAGGCAGCGCTTCTCAACAATAAGTTCCGAGAAGCCAGCTGAAGGAAATGACTAAAAGGGCTGGCTGGTGTTTAAGAAAATCAGTACAACCCTGGGGCACCAGGGTGGCTCAGTCTGTTGAGCGTCCAACTCTTGGTTTCAGTTCAGGTCATGATTTTGCGGTCATGGGATCAAGCCTCATGTCAGGCTCCACTCTCTGTGCGGAGCCTGCTTGAGATTCTCTTTCTCCCTCTTCCTCTGCCCCTCCCCCTCGCTCATGTACATCCCCCCAAAAATAAATAAATAAATCTAAAAAAAAAAGAAAGAAAATCACTACTCTGCCACCAACCTGCCAAGTGAACACGAGGAAGCTAAACTCTCCATGCCTGCCATCCTAATCCGTAAAAGGGGATATTAATAAGTACTAGTGTTTAACCTCACCAAATAATATGGGGGTTAATAAATATAACTGTCTTAGCACAGTTCCTAGCATATATTAAATACTCAAAAAGTATTAGCCATCACTTACATAAGAGTCTGGCACCTATTCTATTATTCTCTGCCTTGGAGACCTCAAGCCCAACTGGAAAGAAAAGATATGTTTTTGATCTGTTTCTGAGGAGATACTGTTACATTCGTTTTCTTGAATATAGCACTTTTATTTTCATTCCTTCCCTGTTTCCCAGATGATTTGTGGTAGTTTTTAATAAATGATAAATATGCAATAGGCAATAACAACATTAAAATAAGGATAAAACTTATAGCCTATTCAAAATGAGTATGCTCAGAGCTTCTCCATCAACATCTTCAGCAATTATGACCAAGGGCTTACAGTGAACATTGGCAATTTGAGGAGCAGGTATGATGGACTGGACACTGGACACTTTCTTTTCACTCAATAGAACAGGTATCTTGTATCTGAGTAAAGTAGATAATTATACCAGCAATGTAACAATGGAATTTTCTAAAATTGAGTATTAATTTTAACTTCAGACATAATGGAAGCCATAAGGACCAAACAAAATATGATGCTGGGTGGTTCTCATCTAACAAAGAAATAATACTTTGCTGAGTTACTTGAACTTCTTAAAGTTTTGAATATGTAGGAGAGTCTCTTTCTATAATGCTTCATGTATGAAGGAAGGAGTACTAAAGATAAAATAATAGCCTTCAAAAGGTTGTTTTTGAGACTACTGTGTTGAATACATGTGGGGATTAGTATTCAAATAGTAATGAAACCGGGGGTTCTCCAACTTCAGCACATATAAGAAACAGCTAGAGATTAAATGCAGGTTCCTAGGTCCACCCCTGGAAGTAGCAGTGGTGCAGAGTGACCAAGAATCAGCTGTAAATGGGCACTATGATGAAGTTTGCCGCAAGGAGGGCTCAGACCATACTCAGAAACATTCAGACAAATGTGGGCACGGCTGCTCTCACTTGGCACCAACCACTTAAGAACCATAGGTAAGACACGGCTATGAAGTTCTCATTTGAGTGCATCAGGCTCTCTTTGGAAGGCTCAGATCCCATGCCCATAGGCTCTCTTGTTAGTTTCAGAATGAAATGGGTACTGTTTAATGATGCATCAAATGCAAAGACAACAATTTAGTTATTTGGAGTAGAAAATACAGATAATGAGAAAATATCTTTAATTACAAAATGCTAATGTCCATTAGAAAAATATAAACAAAGTACACGAAGAGAGGGGGCATTAACGTATTCCACATGAGAGAAGGAATGGTCAATAAACATATGAAAAGATGTTTGACCTCATTATTAATAAAATAAATTCAGACTGAAATAAGGAAACATCACTTTTTATCTAACAGACTGGGAAAGGAGAAAAGATTTCTGTTAACGCTTTCATAATGACAAGAAGATGGGCAAAAGGGCATTTCTGTACACTTATGTTGGAGAGAAAATTGCTACATTTTCTCAAAGGAGATCTAGAAATATGTTTAAAATTTTATAAGTGCTAAATTTTGACGAAGCTTAACATTTACACATCTAAGGGCTTGAACTGGAAAAAATAATTGTCTAATGTACAAAAATGTTAGTTTAGCAATATACATCAAAGTACTTTTTATCCTAGGAAAAAAAATTAAAGATTTTAAATGTCCAACAATTGGAACTGGTTAAAAATTATAATATTCACACTGGGTGTTATACGCAACTAATGAATCATCAAAAACTAATGATGTACTATATGTTGGCTAGTTGAACACAATAATAAAAAATTTAAAAAATAAAAAAGAAATTATAATATTCATTACAATGCAATACAATGGAAATACTAAATACCATGATGTCTAATTATGGTGTCTACAAAAAAAACCCATGAAAATATTTAAGTGCCAAAAAGTTATGAAAGATCATGCATAGTATGACTCATTTTTCTAAAGAAAAAAATGATTGCACGTGGTAGAAAAAAATCCTGAGGCTTTTATATCACAGGAGTAACTACAAATATTTTTAGATAAAGTAAAAATGGATTTTAGATGACTCTTCTTTTATCTTTAACTTCTAATTGCCTGAATTTACCAACAGAAAACACAATTATATCTTTTTCCTTAAAATATATTAATTATATTTAAAACATATGTGATTTGATCACAAAAATATGTGATTTATATGAACCTCAAGGTATATTTATTCAGTAGTATAACATTATGGCTTTTCTCTGGCACCAAAAAGAACTACATTTTAGTTGGGTTTACATTCTTTCTCTTAACTACTTCCTTAGATAGCTCGCTGTTGTAGAAATATCTGGGAGTTGAATAAAAATCAAAATTGAGTGCAAAGACACATTCTACCTGTACTTTTAAAAGTATTATAGAACTTTCCCAAGAAGGAAACAGTCTGATCACTGAGGGACTTTCAGTATTTTTTCTTCAATGCCTCAGAGATTTTCACTCAAAATAACTCTACCTTGAACAATACAATAACTTGGAAAAAACAACAACAACAACAACTGTTTTGGGAATTGTGCTCTTCCAATGTTGTAAGAAGAAAAATAGTCCAAAAAATAAACCCAAGACCAAAACAAACAAACAAACAAAAAACCCCCACTCAATTGTTTTACTGTCATAGTTTCTTGAAGAGCTCATTTCTGAATTTTTAGAAAGCTCCTGAAAATCAATGTCAATATTTACTTATCTCTTCTAGTGTTTTCCCAAAATGAATAATGTTTTGAAGTAAACATTTGCCTTGACACAATTTGTATTTGAGCTAGAGAATGTTTTATCTTTGGTTAACTTATAAGCCGCTCTATTTTTCAGAATCCATCAGGTACAGTTGGGACCTCTGATCATTATCATTATTGAAGCTCCTTGTCTCTGTAGGCTGTTTTGCAATTTACAAAACATTTTCATACACAATGCATTACTTTCATTTTTATTTTCTGACATCCTTGAGGAAGATAGAGCAGGTAGCATTTTCTTCAGAGAAATGTGAGTTACAAAAGTGAAGCTATTTATGTAAGATCTATTTATCATGTCACTATCTCAGTATACTCATGGTGCCTTAATGACCTAAAGGTCTTCATGTGGGATCACATAGTGTAACATTTACAGAAGAGACAGAAGATCTAGTAATCTTGGTAAGTAAAAAATCCACAGACTTCAGAACTGTAGAAGGAAATGAACAGCTGGGCCTTTGTGTGTTCCAAAAACCACAGGGTCACCGAAAGGAAATCAAGCTTATTTTTTTAAGAAGTAAAAAAACCTTTAAATTCCAACAATGAGATATAAAATTTTGATGCTTCTTTTAATAATAACCAATGATATACTCTTGACTGATACTCTTGTTTTTAGACATGAATAAGTTCCAAAAATTATTTACAAGATAAGCAGAGATTATTAATAAAATAGAAGTTCAGCAATCTGTGTTGGGATTGCTTTGCGTATTGACTAGAGATTGGTTTTAATCCAAAACTGGCATTACCTTCACTTTCCAGAAGCTTCAAGACTGTCTAATCCAATATTCCCCAAAGGATATTTTATGACCATGGAATCATCAAGAAGTTCCTCTTGAAAAGAGATTTAGAGTTGAATATTTTTAGAGAATCCAGTAAATGACACTACCCTTTCAGACACTTGTAAGGGAAATTGGTATACTATAGACTACCATAGAAAGAAGTTTATGCAATATGCACTGTCCCAAATTTTTCAATTCTTTCTCATAAAATCTGTTTTCTTAAATAATACCTATTAAAATTTCATGGAACCAGAATACCAATGTTACTTGACTCTTTTTAGCCAAGAAACAAACCAATTGTGAAATAATAATTGAAGAAAAATATGTGCTGTAAAATACATTTTGTTCTCTCATAAGCATTGTATGATAGTCATTTTAAATTATCTTAGATTATTGGAATTTCAGCATAGTGCTTTAAAATTACCAGTTGCAGGCACTTGGGAACAAAGGAGACATGCACAAATACTGATTGTTGTCGTTTACTGACTCTGTTCTATAGCAAATATATCAAGACCTAGAGGCATGCACTGTAGGAAAAATAGGTATCGTTACTCATCACTCATTACTCTAGAAATAACAAAAACTTAGTCTCTAAGCATTCAAAAAATAGTGTGCTCAATTTTTAAATCTTATTTTGTAATTAAAAAAAATTGAACTAAAACCTATGGCCAGGTTTCTTCCCTCCTTAATGAAACACTTATGAATGTTTGGTAGTAACAAATATTGGTTAACTAAGACAATTAGGATCTTTTTTTTAATACGACAGAGGAAAAAAACAGAAAAAACTAAAGATTTACTTTAGTAGAAACTGGTTTCTTTGAACTAAAGGATTAAGGGGAATGACAAAAACAAGTTTAGAAGTCAATGCAAGCACAACTTATTTTGATAATTTCTATTTCTCTCTCTCTAAAATTGTGGTTCTTTAGCTTGTGTCTATACATATATTATACATATATATTCACATGAATATATACATCTGTATCATGCAGTAGAGTATGTTCATATGGCCACTTCAGGAAATGGATTACTTCTGTTTACAATGATTTTATTAGTATACCACTAAGTTCTAAACATCTTTTTGGCTCTTCTCCTTGGTGCTATTCACAGATGTGACAGCCAGCTCATCACCGGAATCAGGCCTGCTGTTAGACACCCCCTAAGCTTAAGAGATTAAGGAGAAAGCCAAGTAGTTTCCCTGACATCTGTCATATTGACAGGCCAAAATTAAGTACAGCTGGAAAGAACGAGGCAATCTTGTCTCTAGAGTTTTCTTCTTGAGAAGAGTGAAGGTCAATCATGATGACAAATACTAATCATGGGAATAATAAAAAAATATATGACACTACCCAACCAGTCCTGGAATTCCCTACAAATGTGGGCAAAGGGAGGAAGGGTGTTTAGATGAAAGCAAGGCTTTCAGGGTTGAGACTGCTCCTCACATTTTCTTCAAGGACCTTGAAGTTATCAAAAACCAGAAAACTGTAGTTTAGAATTACCAACCAGATCCCTTTGTGCATTTGGTCCTAAGTAAAAACACAAATCTCTACTGACCTTCACCTATAGACCATGCTGTAAAATTATAATCACTGATATTTGAGACAGGCTGATGGAGCTTCACTATTTTCTCTGCATCTAAACTTTAACAAATGACTTATTCTCAATAGGGCTCAGTCTTCTCAGTTCTAGATGAGCGATCACTGTCATTTCATAGGGTTGTTATACAGTTAAAGGTTATATATGTGAAGCGCTTAACAATTACTGGTTTATAGTAAGTGCTTCATAGTAACTCATGCTACTGTATTACTGGCATTCAAGTCCACCTGTTGCCAAGGCAGAGCTCTAGGAAAACATCTCTCACTCCTGTCATTTTGCTATGTGCTTTCATCTGTGGTTCATCAGTATCCGTTTCCTCAATTCCCCCCAAGCAAAGCTTCTTCCCTGTGTCCTTATCACCATGGCCTGCCTTTCAGTGCAGGACAGAGTTAATTTACAGCTAGACTGGGAAGGTGTTTCCTTATTTCTGGGGATGCTTGGATACCCAGCTTTGACTGTTTTAAGAGAAAAACAGTGGGACTTATGATGTGCTATTTAAGCCCAGAATCCCCTGTGTGCTATTGAAGTCCCAGAACCAATGTGCCTACTGATGCTTTTCACCCAGCATAACCTGTTAAAGAGCCTGGCTTGATTAGTGATAAGAGGAGCAAATGTACCCCAATGGTAACTTCTACTTTAGCTCTCCCCAACCCAAGGTCTGCTACACTTAGTGATGACAAATTGTGGGTGCTAAATGAACATTAACTCTCATTATCATGTTATCTTTCATTTTTTTTGTGCCTTGTTCCCAACAAATAAATTTATCTGTTAAGGGCAGATAAAATGTCTTAGTCATCTTAGTATCCTCAGTTTCGAGCACAGTGTTTAACATAAAGCAAGCCCTTTAATCTACTTTTTACACTGAACTGAATAGAGCCATGAAGAGTTCCAGGTATCAATTTCTAAGAGATCATCAATCATCTGCAATTATCTAAGCATTAGGGAGGACCTTGGCATGCAGAATAATTTACTTGCTATAGTAATACATCTTCTTAAGTGCCCTATAGTCTTGAACATGTAACTGACATGCATACACTTCATTTTAATTGCTGGTCCTCTTGCCCCTCCCCCTAACTCGCAACTAAGTTATTCAAAATAATAGTAAAACTCTCTCCCTTCTTCCCTTCTTTCCCTCCTTTCTTCCACAAATGTTTACTTAGTGACTACTCACAAGCACTGAACTGAGTCCAGGGGCCTCAGAATTGAATACGATATTTCTAATATCTTCTAGGAGTTTAGATTCTCTTGGGCACAAGTGACAAGCAAATCTACCTTTCACACTACCGTGAAAAGTAGTGTGAACACAGTATAGAATGGATGCTATAGGAGCACAGAGGTAGGTCAGGGATGACTTTCTGTAGATGTTGGGGTGGCTACACCCAGAGCAGATTTTGTGGAAGACAGATTGCAATGGAATGAAGAATGACTGAGAGACAAACAGGACCATGGAATACTATTCCAGGAAATTAGAAGGTGACAAGAAATGTAATGGTTCAAAGTTGACTAGAGATGTAAGACAAAGCCAAGGTGCAAGAATGGGAATTTTCATAAGGGTTAAGACACAGCTTGCTTAGGTTTATGATGAATTGCCAGTAAGTAGAGAAAAATGGATAATGACTGATGGAGCATGTTCCCTGAGGGCGTAGGAAAACCTGCCATCCAAACTACACTAATCCTGATAAAACCTAATGAGGGGGTAAAAAACCTTTATATCCCACCACCTATCTGGAAGAGATTAGATGAGAGCCATAGATAAGCATTAATGGATTCCTGGAGCAGTGACAAACCCAGAGCAGCCCAGTGGGAATGACTGTCTCCATGAAGGCAGTAAGGGGTTTATTGTCTATAGAGAATTTTTATATACTAACAACACCTACTAAAAGTTAGTCTGATTTTTATTAGCCCCTTGCATTGTCAATTCTAAGCAATGTTAGTAATAAAGTAGTTCTCCTCAATAAAATTTTTTTAATAATTTTATTGTTATGTTAATCACCATACATTACATCATTAGTTCTTGATGTAGTGTTCCATGATTCATTGTTTGTGCATAACACCCAGTGCTCCACGCACAATGTGCCCTCTTTAATACCCATCACCAGGCTAACCCATCCCCCACCCCCCTCCCCTCTAGAAACCTCAGTTTGTTTTTCAGAGTATATCGTCTCTCATGGTCCGTCTCCCCCTCCAACTTACTCCCCTTCATTCGTCCCCTCCTGCTATCTTCTTCTTTTTTTTTCTTAACATATATTGCATTATTTGTTTCAGAAGTACAGATCCGTGATTCACCAGTCTTGTATAACTCACAGTGCTCACCATAGCACATACCCTCCCCAATGTCTATCACCCAGCCACCCCATCCCTCTCACCCCCCACCACTCCAGCAACCCTCAGTTTCCTGAGATTAAGAATTCCTCATATCCGTGAGGTCATATGATACATGTCTTTCTCTGATTGACTTATTTCACTCAGCATAACACCCTTCAGTTCCATCCACGTCGTTGCAAATGGCAAGATCTCATTCCTTTTGATGGCTGCATAATATTCCATTGTGTATATATACCACTTCTTTATCCATTCATCTGTCGATGGACATCTTGGCTCTTTCCACAGTTTGGCTATTGTGGACATTGCTGCTATAAACATTGGGGTGCATGTACCCCTTCGGATCCCTACCTTTGTATCTTTGTAGTAAATACCCAGTAGTGCAATTGCTGGATCGTATGGTAGCTCTATTTTCAACTGTTTGAGGAACCTCCATACTGTTTTCCAGAGGGGTTGCACCAGCTTGCATTCCCACCAACAGTGTAGGAGGGTTCCCCTTTCTCCACATCCCCGCCAACATCTGTCGTTTCCTGACTTGTTAATTTTAGCCATTCTGACAGGTGTGAGGTGGTATCTCATTGAGGTTTTGATTTGGATTTGCCTGATGCTGAGCGATGTTGAGCACATTTTCATGTGTCTGTTGGCCATTTGGATGTCTTCTTCGGAAAAATGTTCATGTCTTCTGCCCATTTCTTGATTGGATTACTTGTTCTTTGGGTGTTGAGTTTGATAAGTTCTTTACTGATTTTGGATACGAGCCCTTTATCTGATATGTCATTTGCAAATATTTTCTCCCATTTGGTCGGTAGTCTTTTGGTTTTGTGGACTGTTTCTTTTGCTGTGCAAAAGCTTTTGATATTGATCTAATCCCGATAGTTCATTTTTGCCCTGGCTTCCCTTGCTTTTGGCGACATTTCTAAAGAAGACGTTGCTGTGGCTGAGGTCGAAGAGGTTGCTGCCTGTGTTCTCCTTTAGGATTTTGATGGACTCCTGTCTCACGTTTAGGTCTTTCAACCATTTGGAGTCTATTTTTGTGTGTGGTGTAAGGAAATGGTCCAGTTTCATTCTTCTGCATGTGGCTGTCCAATTTTCCCAACACCATTTGTTGAAGAGACTGTCTTTTTGCCATTGGACATTCTTTCCTGCTTTGTCAAAGATGAGTTGACCATAGAGTTGAGGGTCCATTTCTGGGCTCTCGATTCTGTTCCATTGATCTATGCGTCTATTTTTGTGCTAGTACCATACTGTCTTGATAACAGCTTTGTAATAGAGCTGGAAGACCGGAATTGTGATGCCGCCAGCTTTGCTTTTCTTTTTCAATATTCTTCTGGCTATTCCAGGTCTCTTCTGGTTCCATACAAATTTTAGGATTATTTGTTCCATTTCTTTGAAAAAAGGTGGATGGTATTTTGATGGGGATTGCATTGAATGTGTAGATTGCTCTAGGCAGCATTGACATCTTCACAATGTTGGTTCTTCCAATCCATGAGCATGGAAAGTTTTTCCAATTTTTGTGTCTTCTTCAATTTCTTTCATGAGTATTTTATAGTTTTCTGAGTACAGATCCTTTGCCTCTTTGGTTAAATTTATTCCTAGGTATCTTATGGTTTTGGGTGCAATTGTAAATGGGATCGACTCCTTGATTTGTCTCTCTTCTGTCTTGTTGTTGGTGTATAGGAAGGCCACTGATTTCTGTGCATTGATTTTATATCCTGCCACTTGACTGAATTCCTGTATGAGTTCTAGCAGTTTTGGGGTGGAGTCTTTTGGGTTTTCCAGATACAGTATCCTATCATCTGCAAAGAGTGAGAGTTTGACTTCCTCTTTGCCGATTTGGACACCTTTGATTTCTTTTTGTTGTCTGATTGCTGTGGCTAGGACTTCTAACACTATGTGGAATAGCAGTGGTGATAGTGGACATCCCTGTCGTGTTCCTGACCTTAGGGGAAAAGCTCTCAGCTTTTCCCCATTGAGAATGATATTCGCTGTGAGTTTTTCATAGATGGCTTTTATGATCTTGAGGTATGTACCCTCTATCCCTATACTCTGAAGAGTTTTGTTTAAGAATGGATGCTGTACTTTGTCAAATGCTTTTTCTGCATCTATTGAGAGGATCATATGATTCTTGTTCTTTTGCTAATGTATTGTATCACGTTGATTGATTTGCGGATGTTGAACCAGCCTTGCAGCCCAGGGATAAATCCCACTTGATTGGGGTGAATAATCCTTTTAATGTACTGTTGGATCCTATTGGCTAGAATTCTGGTGAGAATTTTTGCATCCATGTTCATCAAGGATATTGGTCTGTAGTTCTCCTTTTTGATGGGGTCTTTGTCTGGTTTTGGGATCAAGGTAATGGTGGCCTCATAAAATGAGTTTGGAAGTTTCCCTTCCATTTCTATTTTTTGGAAGTGTTTCAGGAGAATGGGTATTAATTCTTCTTTAAATGTCTGATGGAATTCCCCTGGGAAGCCATCTGGCCCTGGGCTTTTGTTTGTTGGGAGATTTTTGATGACTGCTTCCATTTCCTTAGTGGTTATAGGTCTGTTCAGGTTTTCTCTTTCTTCCTGGTTTAATTTTGGTAGTTGATACAGCTCTAGGAATGCACCCATTTCTTCCAGGTTGTCTAATTTGCTGGCATAGAGTTGCTCATAATATGTTCTTATAATTGTTTGTATTTCTTTGGTGTTGGTTGTGACCTCTCCTCTTTCATTCATGATTTTGTTGATTTGGGTCATTTCTCTTTTCTTTTTGATAAGTCTGGCTAGGGGTTTATCAATCTTGTTAATTCTTTAAAAGAACCAGCTCCTAGTTTCGTTGATCTGTTCTACTGTTCTTTTGGTTTCTAGTTCATTGATTTCTGCTCTGATCTTTATTATTTCTCTTCTCCTGCTGGGTTTAGGCTTTGCTTGCTGTTCTTTCTCCAGCTCCTTTAGGTGTAGGGTTAGGTTGTGTATTTGAGACCTTTCTTGTTTCTTGAGAAAGACTTGTATTGCTATATACTTTCCTCTTAGGACTGCCTTGCTGCTCCCAAAGATTTTGAACAGGTTTTCATTTTCATTGGTTTCCATGAATTTTTTTAATTCTTCTTTAATTTCCTGGTTGACCCATTCATTCTTTAGTAGGATGCTCTTTAGCCTCCCTGTATTTGAGTTCTTTCCGACTTTCCTCTTGTGGTTGAGTTCTAGTTTCAAAGCATGGTGGTCTGAAAATATGCAGGGAATGATCCCCATCTTTTGGTACCGGTTGAGACCTGATTTGTGACCTAGGATGTGATCAATTCTGGAGAATGTTCCATGGGCACTAGAGAAGAATGTGTATTCTGTTGCTTTGGGATGGAATGTTCTGAATATGTCTGTGGAGTCCATTTGGTCCAGTGTGTCATTTAAAGTCTTTATTTCCTTGTTGATCTTTTGCTTAGATGATCTGTCCATTTCAGTCAGGGGGTGTTAAAGTCCCCCACTATTATTGTATTGTTGTCAATGTGTCTCTTTGCTTTTGTTATTCATTGCCTTATATAATTGGCTGCTCCCACGTTAGGGGCATAAATATTTACAGTTGTTAGATCTTCTTGTTGGATAGACCCTTTAAGTAGGATATAGTGTCGTTCTTCACATCTTATTACAGTCTTTGTTTTAAAATCTAATTTGTGTGAAATAAGGATTGCCACCCCAGCTTTCTTTTGGTGTCCATTAGCATGGTAAATGGTTTCCGACCCCCTCACTTTCAATCTGGGGGTGTCTTTGGGTCTAAAATGAGTCTCTTGCAGACAGCATATTGATGGGTCTTGTTTTTGAATCCAATCTGATAGCCTATGTCTTTTGATTGGGGCATTTAGCCCATTTACATTCAGGGTAACTATTGAAAGATATGAATTTAGTGCCATTGTATTGCCTGTAAGGTGACTGTTACTCTATATTGTCTGTGTTCCTTTCTGATCTATGCTGCTTTAGGCTCTCTTTTTGCTTAGAGGACTTCTTTCAATATTTCTTGTAGGGCTGGTTTCGTGTTTGCAAATTCCTTTAATTTTTGTTTGTCCTGGAAGGTTTTTAATCTCTCCTTCTATTTTCAATGATAGCCTAGCTGGATATAGTATTCTTGGCTGCATATTTTTCTCGTTTAGTGCTCTGAAGATCTCATTTCTGGCCTGCCAGGTCTCTGTGGATAGGTCTGTTGCCAATCTAATGTTTCTACCATTGCAGGTTACATATCTCTTCTCCCGAGCTGCTTTCAGGATTTTCTCTTTGTCTCTGAGACTCGTAAGTTTTACTGTTAAATGTCGGGGTGTTGACCTATTTTTGATTTTGAGAGGGGTTCTCTGTGCCTCCTGGATTTTGATGCCTGTTTCCTTCCCCACATTAGGGAAGTTCTCTGCTATAATTTGCTCCAATATACCCTCTGCCCCTCTCTTTCTTCTTCTTCTGGGATCCCAATTATTCTAATGCTGTTTTGTCTTATTGTATCGCTTATCTCTCGAATTCTGCCCTCGTGATCCTGTAGTTTCTCTTTTTCTCAGCCTCTTTATTTTCCATCATTTCGTCTTCTATATCGCTGATTCTGTCTTCTGCCTCATTTATCCTTGCAGTTAGTGCCCCCATTTTTGATTGCACCTCATTAATAGCCATTTTGATTTCGACTTGGTTAGATTTTAGTTCTTTTATTTCTCCAGAAAGGGTTTCTCTAATAACTTCCACACTTTTTTCAAGCCCAGCTAGTATCTTCAAAGTCATGATTCTGAACTCTAGGTCTGACATCGTAGTAATGTCCATATTGAGTAGGTCCCTGGCAGACGGTACTACCTCTTGTTCTTTTTGCTGAGGTGATTTTTTTCGTCTTGTCATTTTGTCCAGAGGACAACAGATGAATGAGAGAACAGAATACTAACAGGTTAACAACGTCTCCAGCAAATATACTCTATACAAATCAGAAAAGACCTAAAACCAGGGGACAAGAAAGGAAAAGAAAGAAGAGGGGAAAAAAAAGGAAAAAGAAAAAGATAAAAACAAACAGAAACAGAACAAAACAAAACAAAACAACAGAATATGATCAAATATGATCAGGCTAGTGCATAGATCACTGCCACACACTAGCTTTTGGGCATATTTTGGTCTGTTAGAAGAAAGTGCCTGCTAAAATTTTAAAGGAAGTGGGACGCCTGGGTGGCTCAGTCGGTTAAGCGTCTGCCTTTGGCTCAGGCCATGATCCCTGGGTCCTGGGATCGAGTCCCACATCGGGCTCCTTGCTGAACACGGAGCCTGCTTCTCCCTCTGCCTGCCTCTCTCTCTCTCTCTCTGATAAATAAATAAAATCTTTAAAAAAAAAATTTAAAAAAATAAATAAATAAAATTTTAAAGGAAGAAAGACTTATATATGGGTTGATACAATGAAGGGATGGCAGATGACTGTAAAGATGAAAATTATAAAAGATTTTATAAAGGAATTGATAAGATAAGAAGTTGTTTTCAAAAAGAAAGAAGATTTAAAAAGAAAAAGAAAAAAAAAGTTAGAGAATGTGATCAGGCAGGAGACTAGAACAAAGCCAAACATTAGTGATTTAGGGTATATTTTGATCTGTTAGAAGAAATTGTATCTCAAAATTTTAAAGAGAGAACAACTTATATATATATGCCAAAAATAAGGGTAACTACTATGAAGGGATAAAAATTAGACTCTAAAAATGAAAAATAAAAAATGATTTTTTTAAAAAAGGGATTGATAAGATGTTGGTTGAAAAAGGGAAAAAGAAAAATTAAAAAAAAAAACGGTTAAAAAATTAACTTTGAAAAACTAATGAATTATGGTAAAAAAGCCATGAATTCTATGTGCAATATTCCCCTAGCGCTGGAGTTCTCCCATTTTCCTTGATCGGTAACCTTGGTCTTGGCTTGCGGGCTGTTTTTGCTGATCTTCTGGGGGAGGGGCCTGTTGCCGTGGTTCCCAAATGTCTTTGCCGGAGGTGGAATTGCCCCGCCCTTGTCGGTCCGGGCTAAGCAAGCTGCTCGGGTTTGCTCTCAGGAGCTTTTGTTCCCTGCAAGCTCTCAGTACAGCTTTCGAGGACCAGGGTGAAAATGGTGGCCTCCCAATCTCTGCCTGGAGGAGCCGAGAACTCAGGGCCCCGCTCCTCAGTGCGCCCCCAGAGAAAAGCAGTCACTCCCGTCTCCCCGGTCCCCGGCCACACTCCATGCTCACCTGGCCTGTGATCGAGCGTTTCTATGTCTGGCACCCAACCCCGTGTGGAGTCTCCAAACCCAGCAGATCCCTGCGGTGCGCTTCCGTGCCGCTCCTCCCAGGGGAGGAACGGGAGTCTCCCCGGCTCTGCCGCTTGTTGGGTCCCTGCTGGAGGAGCAGTGGCCCGACTGTGTGGTACTGATCGCAGTTTATGGCAACCCCGATCTGAGAGCCCACGCCTTGGCTCCGTCTCTGCAGCTCATCCCCGCTCCGATACCTGGGAGCTCTGCCGCACTCAGACAACCCCGGTCTTTCTGTGACCCCAAGGGTCCTGAGACCACACTGTCCCGGGAGGATTCCACCCCCCGCTTAGCCACTGCAGCGACGTCCCTCAGCGGAGCCAACTTCTAAAAGGTCCGATTTTGTGCTCCGCGGCTCTAGCACTTGCCAGAAGCGGCCGGCGGAGGCCCCCTCCCCCGCCGTCTATCCTCCCGAATATCGCCTCGGATTCACTTCTCCACAAGTCCTACCTTCCAGAAAGTGGTCGCTTTTCTGTTCAGAGTATTGTTACTATTCTTATCTTCGATCTCCTGTTGAGTTCGTAGGTGTTCAGAATGGTTTGATCCCTATTCAGCTGAATTCCTGAGACCAGACGAAATCCAGGTCTCCTACTCCTCCGCCATCTTGCTCCGCCCCCCCTCCTCAATAAAATTTTGACTGATCCAAAGTTTCAAATCAATGTTGCCCAACAAAATGTTATGAAATGATGTCAATGTTCTATATTCATGTTATCCAACACTGTAGTCATTAGCTACCTGTGGCTATTCAGCATGTAAATGCTGTTAATGTGACTGAGGAACTGAAATTTTAGTTTCTTTAATTTTAATAAATTTAAATTTAATATAAATAGCCTAAAAACTACTATGGTTACTGCTATGTTTCAATTACATAAAAATATAAATACACCTCTATTATGTTCACACAATTTAATATATAATTTATACATAAGCATGTGTGTATATATAAATATACACACATCTATCATTTTAGTTAGCATTTTATTACTTATCTTTTAATAAACATGATGGTGCATGGAAGTTAATTCAGATAATTCCTAGTTCTACCCTAACACATAGAGACCCAGGCAAGTACTATTTGTTTTGCAAGTAATTTCATAGCAGTTTGGGATCATTATAGTCTGTTCTTATGTGGTCATGTCTCTGTGGCACTATCTAGATCTGAATTCAAACAGTAATTTATAAAAACACATCAATAGCATAATGACTACAAAAAGAAAAGAATGAGAAGTTGATTTACTTTAATTTGACCTTTGTACAACTCTTCGGAGTCTATGTATTAAAACTGTGGAAGTTTGTGGAAGACTAGGAACAGAATTTGTAATGTTATAATCCGCTACGATGATAGGCGAATATGTAGTTCTTTAATAAAAACACAATATAATTTAAAAATAAATTACTTTTTGTACTAAAACATTTATTTCTTCATCATATATATTTATGTAAAAGTTTAATAACAATTTTTAACTGCATTACTTTTCTGGCCATATTTATCATTTGTTTCATTGCATGATTATTACTAAAAATAATTCTGTAATGGAGAAGAAAATGTTTAAAATGAGCTGTTGAGTCTGCTAGGTACACCACCCATACTGGAGTCATCTTCATAACTTACACAGAGTCTTGACAGAAG
Source organism: Callorhinus ursinus (assembly GCF_003265705.2). NCBI lineage: Eukaryota > Metazoa > Chordata > Mammalia > Carnivora > Otariidae > Callorhinus > Callorhinus ursinus. The sequence goes on along the minus strand of NW_027397074.1, from coordinate 16,941,444 downwards.
AGAAGCCTGACCAGGTAATATTATAGGAAGAACTCATGTTATCCTTATATATGGATCTAAGCCCTACAGGAAACTAGAGACTTTCATGACTTCTAACCTAAAAAGCAAATTCTTGCTCTAACCACAAATCAGTCAGCTCTCAACTGGTTTGCCATGGTCGTGAGGAGCAGATGGCAGAGTGGTAAGACATAGAGTGCAGACTGTGAATTCACACCGGGCTTTGCCACCTCTTAGGCAGGTTCCTTAGCCTTTCTGGATCTCAGCTGCTGCCCTTTTAACATGGGGAAATAAGAGGCACATTTCGTGATGCATAACTCACATAATATATGCACAGTATCCTGAGATTAAGAATTCATATCAGTGAGGTCATATGATACATGTCTTTCTCTGATTGGCTTATTTTGCTCAGCATAATACCCTCCAGTTCCATCCACGTTGTTGCAAATGGAAAGATTTCATTCCTTTTGATGGCTGCATAATATTCCATTTTATATATATACCACATCTTTATCCATTCATCTGTCGATGGACATCTTGGCTCTTATGTTATGTTAGTCACCATACAATACATCATTAGTTTTTGATGTAGTGTTCCATGATTCATTTTTTGCGTATAACACCCAGTGCTCCATGCAGAATGTGCCCTCCTTAATACCCATCACCGGGCTAACCCATCCCCCCACCTCCCTCCCCTCTAGAACGCTCAGTTTGTTTCTCAGAATCCATTCTCTCTCATGGTTCGTCTCCCCGTCCAATTTCCACCCCCCTCCATTCTTCCCCTCCTGCTAGCTTCTTCCCTTTTCTTTTTTTAACATATAATGTATTATTTGTTTCAGAGGTACAGGTTTGTGATTCAACAGTCTTACACAATTCACAGCACTCACCATAGCACATACCCTCCCCAATGTCTATCACCCAGCCACCCCATCCCTCCCATCCCCCACTACTGAATGGAGCACTGGGTGTTATACGCAAACAATGAATCATGGAACACTACATCAAAAACTAATGATGTAATGTATGGTGATTAACATAATAAAAATATATATATATGCACAATATCTTAGACAGTAGGTGCCACATAAGTGGTGGCTCTATTCTTATTAGAAAAAGCAATGTGGATTCCCAAAACATCTGGCTCAACACATTGATCATTAATATACTCAAAGATCTTCCTCTATTGCAAAAACTATTTTAAAATTATAATCTTTAATACTATTATTTTCCTTTGCAAAATATTTGAAGTGTTATCAAAAAATATTATCTTTGGACACATCAACAAAATGGAAGTAAAAAAAAAAAAGCCCTAAACTAAAATTCAACTCATTGAACTTAGGCAAGATTAAAGGTAGTTTAAAAGTTTGTTTTTTGTTTTTGTTTTTTAATTTGGGGGAAGAGATTTAAAAAAAAAAATTGGGGGAAGAGTGTGGAGCGGGTGTTGTTGGTCTTTTTAATCTTTGTTTTTAAAAGGATAGAAAAAGGTGCACCTGAAACAGTATTATTTTAAAAAAGTAATTCTCTGTGATATCTCTTCTGCGCCTCATGAGGGCCATTAGCTGCATTTTACTGGTATCTGTATACCTGTTCCCTCTCTTTTTTCAGTCCGTTAGATGGGAAAAGAGGCTAGCAGGTCAAAGGAACCCAGTTCATGTGGGAATAAACTTTGCTGGCAATATTGAACATGTTAAGTAAGCAAACAAAAAATAAAGAGAGAAGATCAGAAACTATTTTTTTTTTCAAATTATGTAATTTTAATTGGTTTTTATGCCTTAGTAGTTTCCCATGTTGGGATTATTGAATAAGGTGGGTCCTGAGGAAGTAACTGGGCACAGCCAGGTACTCTGTACGTTTCATGTTCCTTATTCTAACTTCTAACTCTCTTCTCTGGAATTCCCCAGATCAGATACATGCTTTTGACTTACAGAAGGGAATAACAAATTTAGTACAGAGAAGACAAACTAAAGTGTATGAGAGTTAGAGGTGAGAGTCCTTTGGGTAAGTAATTTTATAATTATTGATTTATTTTGATTATGAGGGAAAGCAAACTGAGTTAATATTTCAATACCTCATACTTCATAGAAGTATTTTTTGCTAAAAAGGTGGTTCAGTGAAAAAAAAAAAAAAAAAGCCCTCCCGAATTTTATAAACTGACCAAACAGAAATAAACAAAATAACATTTTTACCTTGAAGCTGACGACCCTTCCCTACCCTAGCTTTGTATTTTAATCCACTTGGGAGACTTAGAAAAAAATATATATATCAATACCTGTTTCAGACCTCTTGAAAGATCCTGATGTGATTTTTCTGGGGGTGGGGTCTAGGTCAACCATCACAAATTTTCTTTTTTTTTTTTTTAAGATTTTATTTATTTATTTGACAGAGAGAGACACAGCAAGAGAAAGAACAGAAGCAGGGGGAGTGGGAGAGGGAGAAGCAGGCTTCCTGGTGAGCAGGGAGCCTGATGCGGGGCTCAATCCCAGGACCCTGGGATCATGACCTGAGCCGAAGGCAGATGCTTAATGACTGAGCCACCCAGGTGCCCCGGCATCATGAATTTTCCATGTCTCTAGATAATCCTGCTGTGCAGCCAGGATGGTATACCACTGTGAGTGACACTAGAGACTACAATGGCCACATGAGATCACGCATGCCAGGAGCCCAGTCCACTGCCAGAAACATGGACGTACTCAAATGTTATATTCCTTTACTCTTTGATTGAAGTGAGTCTAAAGATGATGTCTTCATTGAGGCAGTAGCTTATAAAATTTAAGAAGAGTGTGTATGTTGGGGCATCTGGGTGGCTCAGTCGTTAAGCGTCTGCCTTCTGCTCAGGTCATGATCCCGGGGTCCTGGGACCGAGCCCCATTGGGCTCCCTGCTCAGTGGGGGGCCTGCTTCTCCCTCTCCCACTCCCCCTGCTTGTGTTCCCTCTCTTGCTGTCTCTCTCTGTCAAATAAATAAATAAAATCTTAAAAAAAAAAAAGAGTGTGTATGTTGAAAGAAATCTGACTTTGACCTAGACATGACGGGAATGAACCACAGAATTCTCATTTGGACTTCCTTTTGTGTCAAAATTGTCATTGTCATCATCATCGTCACCATTACCACAGATCTCATCTAATCTCTGCGGACTCCTTCCTGCAACAAAACTCTAGAGTGATGAACTGGGGTCGGGGCTTGCACAAAAGCATAACAAAGAAAAATGTTAATGAGGACTTGGGGTTTTATCGTGTTCTGCCCAAACAAGTTCAAGCCTGCTTACATTTTAGTTAACAATGAAAATAAGCAAAAGATAATAAATAGCTTGTTCGTGCATTTTAAGATGGAACTTAATTTCATCGCATTAAAAGTATGAGAACCAGAGGCACTTTAGGTAATGGCTTTTTTTCTTTCTTTTGAAAAACTCATTACAGTGCACTGTAAAACTGAGGAGGTAACATTTTGCTTTTATTTCATCAATGCTGGGCCCTATTTCATTATTTGCCGAATGACATTTTTCCTGTAATTTTTGAGAGAAGATGGATTTTACAAAATGACCTAAGAACTATGAGATTATTACAATAACGAAATGACTCTATTATTAAGGTAGCGTTGAATGGAGCTAGGAAAGACCTAGCTGGACCTGCCTCCTAGTTCTGACTTAGTACTCCAAGGAGAAGATATTTAATTGCTCTGAGCCTTAGCTATTTTAGCTATAAAGTGGGAATATGACATTTCATAAAATAATTGTAAGATTACGAGTTTAGCATGCGGTAGTACTTAAAAAAAGTATGTCAAACTTCAAAAAAAAAATTTTTTTTTTTGGTTCTACATGTAAAAGAAAGTGCATCCAGTCCTTTCTGGTCTAAAATTAGCTGTTCTTTGATTGCACTTTGCTGTTCTCAAATGCAAAACTTTTCTTCCAGGCACAAAAGAATTTCTCCTATTGTACATCAAGCCTACAACACAATCAAAAGTCTGCTGACAAATGGTATATTTTCCATCACTTTTAAAGGTAGTTGAACAGAAGAAAAAGTATTCATGAACAATCCTGAGAATATGTCACAAAACTCAAACTCCAAAAACTTTACTGGAATATCTTTTAAAGTATGATTTTATATTTATGTGCAAACTATGAAAGAAAGCATCATGATTACAACCTTTCAAAGCTGGTTTTTCAACAGTCACATGGTTTATGATTATGGGAATTTGAATACGAAATTTTCTCACTGCCAAAAATACCGTAAGTTTAATATACCTACAATTCAGTCAATACAGCATCAACAATATGGCTGAAAAGCATCACAATTTGAACCTTTTCAGACTTCACCCCATTGAGCAAATTACTTGAACTTATCCAACTGGGTATCATACTGGGTAATGGCTGTATTTTGAGTCATGATTGGAGAAAGTCTTTCTTCTTTCTTACAGTATAAACTTAATTATTTTAAAAGGTAACCAAGGAGTTAACCAGTTACAGTAAATAGGCTATAAGAACACAGAATGTAGTTTTTAAAAAAAGATAAACTTGGAAAACTCCCTTATCTGGTTACTACTTTAGTTGAAAGAAACATAGGAGAGATTCGTTCTAGCATAACATAACCCAGTAGCTGTCATACATATTTTTTCTCTGTAGATGATGCATGGGGCCCTTATTAGATTCTTATGGCTGCTATAACCTATCACTACAAACGTGGTAGCTTAGAACAACAGAAACATACTCTGTCACACTTGGGGAGTTTAGAGGTCTGAAATCCGTATCACTGGGCCAAAATCAACTTGTCAACTGGAGCACTCTCCCTCTGGAGGCTCTAGTGGAGAATCTGCCCCTTGCCTCTTCCAGCTTCTGAGTGCTACCATCATTCCTCTGTTTGTGACACCTTATTCCAGTCTTCAGGGCCAGCATCTTTCCGCCTCTCTCACTCTCATCTTCGCATCATCTTCTCTCTGTGTAGTCCAATTTGACTCTTCCTCCCTCTTATAAAGACACGTGTGATTACATTAAGGGCCCATCATGATAACCTAGGATATAGCTCTGTCTCAATATCCTTAATTATAACTGCAAAGTCTATTATGGCAACGTTCACAAGTTCTAGGCATTAGGATCCGATATCTTTGGGGCCATTAATCAGCCTACTACTGTGCTCTAGTAGAATCCAGCCCATTTATAAGTCTACTCTTGTTGAGACAGAGAGAGAGAGATCTTCCAAATATTACCTCATAATTTTGTTGTTACAAGGAGATATAAAGAACTATGCTAGTGAGTAAACTAGGAATGAAGACCATGGGTATAAGTTGCTTCCCTGAAAATGAAGTCAGTGCACCGTTAAGCAGTGTAACTGGTGAGGAGGCTTTATTACCTCTAGAACTGAAGCTTAACTGTCGAACCCTTAAAATTAGTTTTAGGTACAATTTATTCCATTTTTCTTCAAAGTTATACAAAGTTATATGTTATAGGTAATTTTATTTTAATTACAGTGATTATGAAGACTCAAAATACCCTGTTTGGGCTTTAAGGACCAAATACAGAAATGGAGACTCACTCTTCTGAGGACTTTTCATATGGAGCAGAAGATGCAAACACTCAGTTATAATGAAACTACTTTGTTTCCCAGGTCTTTTAAGTAAGGCAGAAACATAAGGTTTTTAATAACCATGCTTGTCATAAATCATACACATATTAAATCACAGACAGCACAAATACTTTATTTAGGAGTCTGGTCTTTCTAATTTCAATTTAAAAAATCCTTTTCATTGACCTTTTAATAATTGCTTAATTAATACTCACTAATAAGGATGACTGCAATTAGCCAAAAGCTTGATTATCCATTAAGAAATTGACAAGGTTACAATAGGTAACACCCTGCAAAGAACTATTATTTCTTAAGGTCACAGTACAGTTTTCTTAGTTTTATCACTATTTAAATATGCATAATTTCTTAATGTAATCAAACGCCTGTCTAATCAGAGAACTATGAAAAAGCTAAGGGAGAAAAATCACAAATATTCAAGTATATATATTAATACCGTCAAGTCTATTGGGCTTGGGACAATGACAACACTAGCAGCTTAGAAAAATAAACGTGTTTCAGAAATTCTTTACCTATTATTTCCTAGGATAAAGAGCATATTGAAACAGTTGAAAAACTCTAAATTGAGAAAGAAAATTTGGCCATGATGAGAATATATCATGGTTGGTAGCTATTAACCGGAATGGAGGGGAAATTGTACCTACAGTCAAAAATGGAGATTTATTCTTTTAATCCATTTTAACTACACAGTTGTAGTTCTGCACAACGTGGGCAAGGGTCAAATGGGAATGGAGTGGTTCAGGTTAAACAGAAATACTTTACTACTGTTTTTCCTGAGAATTTGAACAATGAATCTGTATTAATGGTAAGGATTTCTATAGCCTTACGATTTGTGCACGTCTGTCTTCATGTTACACTTCAGTAAATAAGTTTATTAAAAACATCTCTATCAAAAAATTATAAGCATATAATGCCTTCCAGATCATTTAATTTCTTCTTGCCATTATGTGCATTGAGTACTTAACAAATTTATAACAGTAGTTTAAAGCAATTTTATATTTGCAATGTAATTTATTTTCTCAAATAACATAATATATTTTATGGATGTTTGATCTTAGGTAAGGCAGGATGATGCTATTTGGAAAGCCAAAGTATGTGAAAGGTATTTATGTCCATTCTGCCCATAAAGCAAATGTAAAGATAATGTTTTTGAGATAGTATGTTCATGAGTTGACTGGATCTTTCATCCACTCAACACATGGTATTAAAATTTCAGGAATAATACACATTAAGGCTAGGACAAAAGGATCAATGCTTGTTTTGAACTTCAAATTAATTTATTAATAAATTATCATTAAATGAGATTATTAAGGGTTGATATTAGGACTGAGACCAAACTACCTCTCATTTCTGGACCTAAGCCTGGGAAGGAGGTATGGGATTTAAGCAGAGAAGGATTGTGCCCTACCTGCCATTGGTATGTTTGGAGAGACAGTGCCCTCCACTCCTGTGATGGGGCCATCAGAGCTGGTGGGTTAGGGCAGAGAGAAGGCTTAAGATAGTGCTTGCACTTTCTCTCAGCCTGTGTCAAATAATGCATCAATTTACTACAAGCCTCTAGGTAGAGACACAGAAGAGAGGATCTGAAACTTGAAAAAAGACCAGAGGTTGAGAGGATCAGGCCTCAGATACAAGCTATGCCCAGAAGAGACAATTGTTCCAACTTCAGCAGCTCGGAACCTGCCTGAAGATGTGACTAGTCATCAAGCAACCTCCAGGGCACTCTCAGAGGGGAGGATGGACTTAAGGGAAGCAGGCCATAGATCTGACGACAGCCATTGAACACATATATTCACCGCAGCACCCACGGAAGGAGGAGTGTGACAGGAAACTTTGCAAGAGGAAGACTGCATTAAAACTGAATTAAATTTGATCACTTCAAATTTCAAACCTATGATCTTTAAATCCAGCACTTCAGCTCCAAGCTACCCACACTTACATTAATACGAATAGAGGAATTCAGAGCAAAGTGAAAACGTGAAAGATAATCCTTTTTTTCCCTTGTTTACATGCTTTAGAGTGTACATTTTCACTGCCTTATGCACATTTTTTAAAAGTTAATAAAAGCGGGCGCCTGGGTGGCTCAGTCGTTAAGCATCTGCCTTCGGCTCAGGTCATGATCCCGGGGTCCTGGGATCGCGTCCCACATCGGGCTCCCTGCTCAGCGGGAAGCCTGCTTCTCCCTCTCCCCCTGCTTGTGTTCCTGCTCTCACTATGTCTCTCTTTGTCAAATAAATAAATAAAATCTTTAAAATAAATAAATAAATAAATAAAAGCAATCTACAAAGCAAAGCTTGCACACGTACAGAGTTCACTATGACTTCCCAAGAGATAGAGGGTTATGATATTTGTACAGGAATCAATTTTCAGGTGCTCAACTTCTATGTGTAATCTTTCTAAAATGCACCTCTTTGACCGTACATCTGGGGTCAAGATGTCTTGCTCTTCTTTCCCACATTGCCTTGTCTCCCACTGTACAATTATAGGCATAATCTCACTATGTATTATCTTAACATGGCACATCTCCCTGGGGTGGGAAAACCTCCAGGACAACAGACAGTGGGCCAGCTCAAGACATCAGTCTCTTCAAATCTTCCCAACAATATAAGCTTGTGGTAGCTGTTTTCTTTATCTTTCTGTTAGGAGTAAAAATGTGGCATTAGAAATTGGATCTTTGGGTTCCTGTTTGGAATGTCCTGAATTCAAGTATACTGTTGAGTAGATGTCAGATATTTCATTTAAAACCCTCTTTTATCCTAGAATCTTTTCAAAGAAGGCTCTTAATGGAAAGTTCATTTTGCCAGTCATCCTTTTGTTTGCCCATAGTTGACTTTCCTACTCCTTGGTGCTCCGCTGTGCATTTTAAGAGAGGTAGGGCCCCCCGTAAGCCCTATTTTCCAAATTTCTTAGCCAAATTCCTTTAATTAGAGGAACTCACAGGAAAAAGGAAGACAGAAAAATGGGAAAAAGAGTCTCTTGCCCCCAGTCTCTAGAGACATGAGAAAGCTAAAGAGTCAATGCTTTTTTCAATTCTGGTGCTTACAGCACATACCCACATCCTTAGATGGAGCATCAGTGCTCATAGTCTCTTGGAGGTCCCAGTATCTTTGTGGGGTTGCCTCTTCTCTGTGCACAGGCTCTAGGGAATCCTCTACGGTTGTGAGCACTGGTAACCTCAAACCCCACCATGTGTTCCTCAGCTGTGATAATTTGTCCCTGCCGTTAAAATCTAAAAATGTTTCTCTGTCCTCCTTTTTCAGGTCTTCTCATATCTACATAATATCCATTTTCTGCATTAATTCTCTACGACTGGATCCTGACTGATGGAGAGCAAAGAGAGCATCAATAAGACACGATAAAATCATTGGCTCCAGATGCCGTTCAAGGAACAAACTCATGTTCAGATGCCATGCCTTATCCACCCATCCTTCTGAGAACTGGGCTACTCAGCATGCTGGGAAATACAAATTTGTGACAATATCTGACATCACTGCATAGTCATTACTCTCAATAAGCAGAAAAAGCTTGGTGAGTTGCCTCACTGACCCATGTCTCAATTTTACCTGCAGATTTTGCATAATTTCAGGGAGAAGGAGTTGCAAATTTCCACACTTTGCATCCAATAAATCATGTTAAGTTTTAAAGTAAAATATTGGAAATAAGTTAGGCGAATATTTATTCAGGATCAGAGGAGAAATATTTGTATAATTTTGTCAGATATTTATTAGATACTAAGAATTTATATTCATTTTTTTAAGCCAGGGCCCAAATATCAAGCTTGCTGTTATTTTTCAACCAGTTCTCTATTCATTTATTAATGGCTTGGGAGAAATTTTGTCCAGGTTAGTTCTTTGAATTTTGTCCAGGTTAATTCTTACATTTATGCTTGGAATCACATTCCTTCCCATCACTCGGGAAAACCCCTCTGTTTCTCGCCTTCCACCTTTCTATTTTTTCTTTGCCCTCAGTTTATAAACATATTCCAGTTTATCCCAGCTAAGTAATGATGATCATGATGATGATAGTGACAATTATGCTAATGGTGTCAATTGTAATGATAATGTCAGAACTTTCCCTAGCCCCTCTATCATTTCTCTTTGATTATACTACCCCTTCTCCCAAGGTAGGCATTTTTTTTCTTCTGAGTTGTCTACATTCATGGCTCTATTAATTCATGTCCATGAATTACTGGTTTCCTTTGCACTTTTACTTTTCATGCTCTTTTATTACATTTGGCACTGCTGACAAGTTTCTTTCTTGAAATTCTTTTCTTTTGTGGCTTCCAAAATAATTTTCTAATACCTTGCAGTAGCCACCATAAGCAGGCTCCCTCCCTGCGACCTCAACCACCACTATGTCTCCCCCACATGAACTTCTGCACCTCCTACTTTCCAAAAGGTGGTCACTTTTCTACTTGTAGACCTGCAGTTTTTGTTGTCTCAGACCTCCGATGGACTTCTTGGTTGTTCAGAAAAACCTGGTAATTATGTAGGGGTGCTCAAGGGACGAGACAAGCTCAGGATTCTCCCACTCCTCCACCATCTTAACTCCCAGCTCCTCTGCTGTTTAGTTTCTAATTTTTATTTCACCTCTGCCATTTTCACTATGGTTCCTTCCTGGGCAACTTTTCCTATATCCACCTTACATTTTTATATTTTCTAAATTCTTCTCATATCATATGTTCTCCCTAGGCAACATCATATATACCCATAGATTCAATGATATGTATGTTGAGGATTTCCAAATATTTATATTCTGCCTAGTTCCCTATATTCCAAATCCTTTTATTCAATTGTATGTTGGTTGTATTTATCTGGTTTCCATGTGGAAATTCAAATTCTAAATATCCAGTAGCTAATTTATCATTATCACTTCAAAATCTCATGCCCAACTGAGTGACAAGACCCCTCCAGGTGCCCTTATCAGAGATCTAGAAGTAATCCCTAGTTCCTGTATCTTTACCCCCACTTAAAATAAGCATTGAAAAATGTATATAACTGTAACTAATAGTCCTAATGTTAATAACAATCAACAAAAATGTTAATATTGTCAGGATGTCAGCTTTCCAGCTTGATCTATTCAACATAATCCTATTCAAAATTAAAAACCTCTACTCTGAGAAAGTCAGTGTTTAACATATATATATGTATATATATATGTATATATATATATGCACACACATATATACACATACACACACCCACACATGCTACAAACTGGGAAAATATTTGCAAAATACATATCTGTGAGAAGACTTCTATCCAAAGTTTATAATTCTTAAAATTAAACAATACAAAACAAAGAGTGCAATTAAAAAGTGAGAAAAGATCTGAACAAACACCTTCTCAAAGAGGATATATAGATGGCAAATAAGCATATGAAGAGAGGCTCAACATCATACAGCATGAGGGATTTGCAAATGAAAACAATGAGACACCATGTTTATTAGAACAGCTAAAATTCAAAACACTGACGATCCTAAAAGCTGGTGAGGATACAGAGCAACAAGAACTCTCACTTAACGCCTGTGGGAAGACAAATTGGCACGGGCACTTTGGAAGGCAGCTGGTCATTTTTTACAAAGCTAAATCTATTCTTACCAAACAATCCAGCAATCATACTTCTTAGTGCTTACCAAAACCATTCAAAATATATGTTCACACAAAAACTGCACACAGATGTTTATAGCAGCTTTGTTTATAAGTGTCAAAATCTGGAAGCAACCAAGATGACCTTCCGTAGGTGAAGAGATAACCTGTGGTATATCCAGACAATGGACTATCATTCAATAGTAAAAAGAAAAGGACTCTCAAGCCATTAAAAGACATCAAGACAGTATGGTACTGGCACAAAAACAGACACATAGATCAATGAAACAGAATAGAGAGCTCAGAAATGGACCCTCAACTCTATGGTCAACTAATCTTCAACAAAGCAGGAAAGAATGTCCAAAGGAAAAAAGACAGTCTCTTCAACAAATGGTGTTGGGAAAATTGGACAGCCACATGCAGAAGAATGAAACTGGACCATTTCCTTATACCACACATAGAAATAGACTCAAAATGGATGAAAGACCTAAACGTGAGACAAGAGTCCATCAAAATCCTAGAGGAGAACACAGGCAGCAACCTCTTGGACCTCAGCCGCAGCAACTTCTTCTTAGAAACATCGCCAAAGGCAAGGGAAGCAAGGGCAAAAAATGTATTGGGACTTCATCAAGATAAAAAGCTTTTGTACAGCAAAAGAAACAGTCAACAACCCAAAAGACAACCACAGAATGGGAGGAGATACTTGCAAATGACATATCAGATAAAGGGCTACTATCCAAAATCTACAAAGAGCTTATCAAACTCAACACCCAAAGGACAAATGATCCAATCAAGAAACAGCAGAAGACATAAACAGACATTTTTCCAAAGAAGACATCGAAATGGCCAATAGACACTTGAAAAAGTGCTCAACATCACTCAGCATCAGGGAAATTCAAATCAAAACCTCAATGAGATACCACCTCACACCTGTCAGAATGGCTAAAGTTAACAAGTCAGGAAATGACAGATGTTGGCGGGGATGCGGAGAAAGGGGAACTCTCCTACACTGTTGGTGGGAATGCAAGCTGGTGCAGCCACTCTGGAAAACAGTATGGAGGTTCCTCAAACAGTTGAAAATAGAGTTACCATACGACCCAGCATTTGCACTACTGGGTATTTACCCCAAAGATACAAAGGTAGTGATCCGAAGGGGTACGTGCACCCCAATGTTTATAGCAGCAATGTCCACAATAGCCAAACTGTGGAA
>NW_027397074.1:16927199-16929067 GCF_003265705.2 Callorhinus ursinus | reverse complement strand
AATCAAGGAGTTGATCCCATTTACAATTGCACCCAAAACCATAAGATACCTAGGAATAAATCTAACCAAAGAGGGAAAGGATCTGTGCTCAGAAAACTTTAAAATACTCATGAAAGAAATTGAAGAAGACACAAGGAAATGGAAAAACGTTCCATGCTCATGGATTGGAAGAACAAACATTGTGACGATGTCAATGCTACCTAGAGCAATCTACACATTCAGTGCAATACCCATCAAAATACCATCCACTTTTTTCAAAGAAATGGAACAAATAATTCTAAAATTTGTATGGAACCAGAAGAGACCCCGAATAGCCAGAGGAATATGGAAAAAGAAAAACAAAGCTGGCGGCATCACAATTCCAGTCTTTCAGCTCTATTAAAAAGCTGCCATCATCAAGACAGTATGGTTCTGGCACAAAAACAGACACATCGATCGATGGAACAGAATCGAGAGCCCAGAAATAGACCCTCAACTCTATGGTCAACTCATCTTTGACAAAGCAGGAAAGAATGTCCAAAGGAAAAAAGACAGTCTCTTCAACAAATGGTGTTGGGAAAATTGGACAGCCACATGCAGAAGAATGAAACTGGACCATTTCCTTACACCACACACAAAAATAGACTCCAAATGGTTGAAAGACCTAAACGTGAGACAGGAGTCCATCAAAATCCTAAAGGAGAACACAGGCAGCAACCTCTTCGACCTCAGCTGTAGCAACTTCTTCCTAGAAACATCACCAAAGGCAAGGGAAGCAAGGGCAAAAATGAACTAATGGGATTTCATCAAGATCAAAAGCTTTTGCACAGCAAAAGAAACAGTCCACAAAACCAAAAGACAACCAAAAGAATGGGAGAAAATATTTGCAAATGACATATCAGATAAAGGGCTAGTATCCAAAATCTATTAAGAACTTATCAAACTCAACACCCAAAAAACAAATAATCCAATCAAGAAATGGGCACAAGACATGAACGGACATTTTTCCAAAAATGACATCCCAATGGCCAACAGACACATGAAAAGGTGCTCAACATCGCTCGGCATCAGGGAAATCCAAATCAAAACCTCAGTGAGATACCACCTCACACCTGTCAGAATGGCTAAAATTAACAAGTGAGGAAACGACAGATGTTGGCGGGGATGCAGAGAAAAGGGAACCCTCCTACACTGTTGGTGGGAATGCAAGCTGGTGCAGCCACTCTGGAAAACAGTATGGAGGTTCCTCAAACAGTTGAAAATAGAGCTACCATACGATCCAGCAATTGCACTATTGGGTATTTACCCCAAAGATACAAAGGTAGGGATCCGAAGGGGTACATGCACCCCAATGTTTACAGCAGCAATGTCCACAATAGCCAAACTGTGGAAACAGCCAAGATGTCCATCGACAGATGAATGGATAAAGAAGAAGTGGTATATATACACAATGGAATATTTTGCAGCCATCAAAAGGAATGAGATCTTGCCATTTGCAATGATGTGGATGGAACTGGAGGGTGTTATGCTGAGTGAAATAAGTCAATCAGAGAAAGACATGTATCATATGACCTCACGGATATGAGGAATTCTTAATCTCAGGAAACTGAGGGTTGCTGGAGTGGTGGGGGGTGAGAGGGATGGGGTGGCTGGGTGATAGACATTGGGGAGGGTATGTGCTATGGTGAGCACTGTGAGTTATACAAGACTGGTGAATCACGGAGCTGTACTTCTGAAAAAAATAATGCAATATATGTTAAGAAAAAAAAAGAAGAAGATAGCAGGAGGGGACGAATGAAGGGGAGTAAGTTGGAGGGGGAGACGGACCATGAGAGACGATATACTCTGAAAAACAAACTGAGGTTTCTAGAGGGGAGGGGGGTGGGGGA
>NW_027397074.1:16917803-16927099 GCF_003265705.2 Callorhinus ursinus | reverse complement strand
CCAGCAACCCTCAGTTTGTTTCCTGAGGGTTGCTGGAGTGGTGGGGGGTGGGAGGGATGGGGTGGCTGGGTGATAGACACTGGGGAGGGTAGGTGCTATAGTGAGCGCTGTGAATTGTGTGAGACTGTGAATCACAGACTTGTACCTCTGAAACGAATAATACATTATATGTTTAAAGAAGATAGCAGGAAGGGAAAAATGAAGGGGGGGGGAAATCGGAGGGGGAGACGAACCATGAGAGACTATGGACTCTGAGAAACAAAGTGAGGGTTCTAGAGGTGAGGAGGGTGGGGGGATGGGTTAGCCTGGTGATGGGTATTCAAGGGGGCATGTACTGCATGGAGTACTGGGTGTTATACGCAAACAATGAATCATGGAACACTACATCAAAAACTAATGATGTAATGTATGGTGATTAACATAACAAATTAAATTAAATTAAATAATAAAATAAAAGACATGGGGAAACTTGGAAAGCACATTGCTAAGTGAAAGAAGGCAATCTAAACAGACCACACGCTGTATGATTTCAACTACATAACAAAAGGCAAAACTATAGAGACAGTCAAAGGTCAGGAATTTCCTTGGATTCAGAGCAGTGGGGGGATGAAACTATAAAGCACAGGGTGTGTTAGGGCAGAGAAACTCTCCTGTATGATACTGTAATGGTGAATACATTACATTGTGCATTTCTGTAGATCCACAGCCCATAAAACCATACAAACAAAGAGTGAACCCAAATGTAAACCCTAATGTAGACTCTTGCTAATAATAATGCATCAGTTTGGGTTTGGGTTCATCAATAGTAAACAAACGTCCACCCTAACGCAAGAGGTTTACAATATGGAAAACCGCGGTAGCAGTTGAGAAGGCATATGGAATGCTTGGCACTTTCTGTTCAATTTCTTTTCCTTTTTTAAGATTTTATTTATTTGAGAGAGAGAGAGAGAGAGAGAATAAGTAGTGGGGGGGGCAGAGGGAGAGAGAAAAAGAGAGAGAAGCAGACTCCCTGCTGAGCAGGGAGTCTGATGCGGCATTTGATCCTAGGACCTGGAGATCATGACCTGAGCAGAAGGCAGACGCTTAACTGACTGAGCCACTCAGGTGTCCCACTTTCTGTTCAATTCCTCTGTAAACCTAAAACTACTCTAAAATATAAAGTCTATTAATTTAAAACACACACAGACACACAGGTGTCATTTAAATCCGTTCCCTCAACTCCATCATGCTGGCAGTCCCTTTGTTCAGACCAGTGGGGTAGCTCACCTCTACCACTGTGATAGCCCTCTAGCTAGTGAACTTGCCTTTAGTTCATTCAACTTAAATCCATCTTCCACAATGCTTTCCTTCTCAGCTGAAAATTCTATCACTGTACTTCCGTGTTTCAAATCTTGAAGGACCTCTCCATTTGCTCACTATTTAACCTGTATGGTCTTTCATCAATCATTTGGCATTAGCAAACTAATTATAGTCGTGCTGTGCTAGTCTTTATTTGTGACACCCCCAGCTCAACCACCCACCTGTGCCTTGCACCCTACCTACCAGCTAAATTTTTCTAAAACATTGACTTATCCTCGCATCTCCGTGCTAGTCTTCTGAATCCAGAGTTGAAATCACTAGTTTTCTCATCTGCTTGCACACTAGACTGTAGTCAAGGGCAAAGGTCATGGATTTTCATCCTTTTACCAGCTGCACGTGCATCTTTATATCTGCAAGACCTAGAACAGAGTTTAATCCAAGTATGCCTGTAATACATTCAGTTTGGACATGTGAAGGTGTTCAATATACACCACAGGAAACAAGCAACTTCAGGTAGGACATATAGATTCCCTTTAGGGGCAGAGAGGCAAAATATTGTTTTTCCTCCACTAGAAGAGAAAAGAATCAACAAGGGATAACAAAGGAGATGCTCAGAGGTGCTAGGGATTTTTGGAAAAGAGTAAAATGAAGAAAGATGTGCTTGAAGAAGAGGACTTAGGTACTAGAGTAAAAGGGGTAAAAGGGAGGGGGATAAAAGAAAGACAGGTGGCAGGAGACGCATTCCCTGACTTCAGCAATAAGGCAAAAGTGGGACAACAGAGTCTGTGGAAGGGAAGTGGCCGTGAAAATGAAATCAGAAGGTGAAAGAAAAGTTCAGCGGTTCCTAGTGACTAGGTCCAGGGACTGCGTCTTATGGCCCAGATCCTGCCTGGGAGAGAGCTGTTAGCCCTGGGACCTTTGTCAGCTTGCAGTAGCACCAGCTGAGAAAGGAATTCCATTTATTTTTTTAAAGATTTTATTTATTTATTCATAAGAGATGGCGGGGAGGAGAGGGAGAAGCAGGCTCCCCGCTGAGCAGGGAGCCCGATGCGGGACTTGATCCCAGGACCCCGGGATCATGACCTGAGCCAAAGGCAGGCGCTTAACCCTCTGAGCCACCCAGGCGCCCTGAAAGCAATTCCATTTAGAATGAGAGAGTTAATTTAAAATAAATTAACATCATGAAAGAAAATTTAACGTAAAGTTAGGAGGTTTGGGCTATTCTTACAACTCTAGGAGAACAGGCTCTTCTACCTGACAGGATTCTTATTTTTCCTTCATTGTGCTGGCACAACAAGCAGACAATAAAATACATCACAAGCATCATGTATTCATTTAAAATAGGGAGGTGCATTAAATAGAATCATGTTGTCAAATTATTTGCAATGATCCAAGTATTCTCCCAGTAATTACACCTAATGCATGATTTATTCCAGGTCTATTAGTAGATTAAAAATATTTTTCTCCTTTATTGATGCTCTCTTACTAATTATACCCAAACATGATTTACTGCATGCTTATGAATAGATTATAACTATTCATTGGACATTTTTTTCTCCAATACTAATGGCACGACTCTGCAGGAAAGCCTTTATTTATTAAATATAACTGTGGTTTAAACTTAACAGCTATTCCTAAACTGTTTTTCTCCTCTCCCTCTAGTATTTTCAAGCAATCTCCCTCCAGTGGCGTCTTCCTTGCTAGCCTACATTTTAAATAGGTTATTCTTTCTAACTCTTGCCCTTTTGCTAACCACTTCTTCTGGGGGCACATTTCTTTCTCTTCGGCCATTTCTTCCTCTCCTTCCTCATTTATTTTTACTTAACCCCTTACAATTTGTCTTCTGCAAGCCCTTCCCTGGAAATGGTTCTCTAAAAGGTCATCATTGACTTAGATCTTGCCACATCCCATAGAATCATTCTCCTTGACCTTCTGTGGCATCAGACAGCATTCAAAGTATCTGCTGTATTGTTACTGCTTCCAAATAAATATGATCAACTTTCCAGAGATGAACTGTGAATTTGCTTAAAGAGAGTGAAATCATTCTAGAATAGGAAAAAGTTTCTAAAAGTGAGGCCCTTTTGAGTCAAGATGTAGAAATAATTATATAATATTCAAAGTATTTAAAGTATCTCTTTCTTGAAACTCTTTCCTTATTCTCCTACCTCATAGCTCATCCTTCTTCAGAAGCCACTGACCCCATTACATTTTTTCTTCCTCCTTTCTCTGGGAATCCCCTGAAGGATCAGCATTCAAGCCTGTGCTTTTCCTCTGTGTGTACTTTCTGAGATAGAAGCCGCCCATCCTGGCTCTCTACAGGCAGGAAGCAAAGGGAAAACACAACTACTCAATTTCATATCATAACTAATGCCCACTAGTAGGTGAAAGAGAGAAAATATCCAAGCACTTTTAATGTCCAATTGTCTATGCCTACCTTCCCTGTCTTTCATATAGCAACGTTGCATCCTATTATCAATTTTGTGTATCAGTTCATTTGTTTTATGACTGTCTTCTCTTCCCTCTGCTGACTCAGCCCCCTCTTTGACTTCCTGGCTGTAACAGTGGGTGGAAATTGGGAGGTTTCCTTCTCTAGCTCCAGACATGTGACCCACTCTACCACTTTCCCGTGCTTAGCTCTTCACTCTCATCAGGACACCTGCTGGGAAGGACCCACTATCTCCCATCGCACATTGCTACCCCACATGGGGCTCACAGAAATTTTACAAATTAAGTCCCATGCTACGTAGTACCTAGTTGAGAGCTTTGGGAGGCTGTCTCCAGCCCTCTCTGCTTGTCCCTTTTGTATAAATCAAGACTGGGACTTAGGATGCAACTCTGCCGTCCTCTCACACTTCCAAGAGAATTCAAATGTGTTCCAACCACCCAGATTCATGCGGCGGGGAACAGAATGCATGTGACCACACTGCACCTTTCTTTCTTCTCCACACTACCCATCCTTTCCCTCACTTGTCTCCAGTTGAGAGGAGAAAGGTCAACTGTCTTATCTGACAGCAAGGAAAATGGTGATTTTGTGTCTTCAAATGCATCCCCTAATCACTGTACAACTCCTGCCTTTTAAACTTAGAATCTTAAAAATGTAAAGCCTCTGTTCCCAGCTACGGATACTTCCTAAGGCACCAGGAGTCCTTCAGTAGAAGGAGCATCAGTGACCGAAACAGGAAAACTAGAATAAATCTTATCAGCTTGTATTTCACAGAACACTCCATCATAGAAGATTCACACATATGGAAAATATTACAAATGTATTTAATGGCAGTGACTATATAATATAAATTCACTTAAGAGGATCACTTAACTTTTACACCTCATCAGTATAGTATCAAATAAACACACATTAGGAGAACAATCATCAGAAAAAAAGAATCATCATCATTATGTTAAAAATTGATTCTCAATATCAAAAGGATTGGAAATCATTGTGCTAGTGAAATGCATACTTATGACATCAGTTATAAATAAAAAGTGGTTTATTTACTAACATTTAAAACTAATAGGTTCATTTCCATTTGGATTGCATTCTTGAAAAACTCACCATTTTCTTCATTTTATTTTCCTTTTAATAACTATGCCTTGAACAAGGAGAGCTCCATCTCCACTTAAGTTCTTGATCTGAATTCCATTACTGTATTTATAGCTCCTGTTGAACATGTCTTTTTTCTTTTAAAGATTTTATTTATTTATTTGACAGAGAGAGACAGTGAGAGAGGCAACAGAGGCAGGGGGAGAGAGAGAGGGAGAAGCAGGCTTTCTGCTGAGCAGGGAGCCCGTGGGGCTGCATCCCAGGAACCTGGGATCATGACCTGAGCAGAAGGCAGACCCTTAACTGACTGACCCACCAGTCAGGCGCCCCCTGTTGATCATTTCTAGTAGGAGCCACACAGTCATCAAATTCCTGTAGCTTCAAACCAAAGTAATCATCTTCCTTCCATAAAAATCCTCGTGTCCTCACTATATTCAATGATATCACCTATATCATGCTGGAAAACCTGGGACATCCTTTATTCCCCTACTCTAGTCCTTCCTCTATATTCGGTTGGTCCTATTTTCATCTTATAAATCTGCACTGAACTGTCTCTTCACTCATAGATGTCTCCTATCACATCCCAGTCCAGCCTTTGTTAAACCTCATTCCTGTATTGCTACTGTAACCTGCTTCTACCTTGCCTTCCTATCCTCCAGTCCCTCTTGGTGGAAGTAATGGACTTTCACAAAATATAGCTTTTTCTACCTTTATTTCCCTTCACTGGGATTTAAAGCAGCTTTCGACTGTATTAC
Source organism: Callorhinus ursinus (assembly GCF_003265705.2). Classification (NCBI taxonomy): domain Eukaryota; kingdom Metazoa; phylum Chordata; class Mammalia; order Carnivora; family Otariidae; genus Callorhinus; species Callorhinus ursinus. The sequence goes on along the minus strand of NW_027397074.1, from coordinate 16,921,504 downwards.
CAATTACTCATTCAGAAGTCTGATAGTCCAGCCTCTCAATAATGAGGATCCACTTCTCTAACTCTCCAGTTTCCCTTTGTAGCAACCCTCTGGTTCCAACTAGCCTCCAGAAGCATCCATGGTCATTCCCCAACCCCTATCCCCTTAGTGTATTTGTTATATGTCTTGCCTTAAAAGCACTTTCGTTTTTCTTCATTCTACTCCTACGTATTCTTAAAGACTGAATATCACTTCTTTGAATTCTAAATGCTCAACTGAGCGGTACAGGGCCTATAGACTGTGTGTCTTCCTGTATCATCTGATTAAAACACTGAGGATGTAGCACATAATACTAAAAGTCACAAGTAATGCTGTAGTATTATAAATATTGGTTCCTAAATACTTTTTCACAGAATACCTCAGGATAAGTGGTTATGCTTTTAACATGTGAACATATGAACACTGAGGAAACAAAAATATGCAACATTAAATTATATATCTGTGTGTCTATATGTACATATATATACACATATATACACATGTGTGAAAATTTGCTTTTCACACGTTGAATGTATGTATAAAATTAAAATTAATTGCATATATATATATACACACACATATATATATATACACACATATATATGTGTATATACCTGGCTCCTGGCTCCATACTAGGAACTAAGTGAATAAGACTGGCACCGTCTCTGCCCTCCTGGAACTTACATTTCCTTTAGAAGTTCTTTTAAATAAATTTGTAATATTATATACAATCAACATGTGAACTGCAAAATAAATTTCACATTGCTTTTACACCAGCCACTTAAAATTAATTACTTCTGATTTTACATGCAAAACTGGTAAATATTTGCATAGTTTTTTCTGCTGTGGGAAAGTAAACCTTTACTCCTTTTATAAATGTGAATTAAACTTCTTTATAGTCTTAAAAGTGAAAAATAAGAGATTTGATTATTGTAAAGAGATCGAATTTTATAATTTAAAGGGAATGGCTACTTATGTTCACCCTTAAAACCACACAAAGTTTATTCAAATAGAGAATATCATGGAGAGAGTTTTAAAAGTAGAGTAATACTGTCAAAAATGCAATATACCTGATAATACTGCAAAATATTCACTTCTGACGTCTGTTTGAATGCCAGCCTTGCCAAACTGGTGATACACACACCATGCAAATAGCTCAGAGCTAAGAACGCCTGCTAGAGGAGCTAGTGTATATAATGAATACAGATTATTGAGTTTTGCTATAGTGACTGTGAGGAAATGAAATGCTTTTGAATCAGTTTGTGTGTACTAAAACTGCTACATTAAAGGATTTCATTCTGAAATTGCATTGCTTTTTGTATTCCATTAATGAATTCTGGCTTGAAGAAAAATGATTAAAATAGAAAGAACATAGTCATTTATTTCTGGGGTGGTTTGGTATGAACTACATTTGAAGTTTTCTGATGGAACGGAGGTAAAATATATACCTAATATCAATATAAACCTGATATATACACCATATCTATGATATATACCCTTGAAACTACTTTGATAATATGGCTTCTTGTCATTTTCCTAAGGGAAAATCTATTAATAAAATACCTGCGTTTGAAACACCGGACTAACTAATCTGAGGTTATCTAAATGCACATTGTTCACATCTACCTGGATATCAGCCTTCAGAATTTAGCCCTTCTTTCAGATGAACTGTAGGAACAAACACCTAAAGACTAAAGCCCTTTCCAGATGAAAGGGGTAAAGATGGTTTTGTGTAACCATCTGGGGATCGGCAAGAGGTCATCCTTGCAATTAGTCCAGTCTGGACCTCACTGCTACCTAGTTAACATACCCAAGCTACTTCTGCTTTGCATCTCCAACCCTGACTTTTGTCATTATAACTTGTCCAATACTTCTAAAACTAGGGGTCTGCCTTATTTCTGACCATTCCCCTGCCGGGTGGGGGGAGTGATGTCTTACCGCAAAGTCCCAGCCCAAACCCCACTGAGCATTCTCTCCCATGCAGAGATCTTTCAACCAGAAAATCCTAGGCATGACTTGTGTCTGATTGCCGATCGCCATGCCCACCCATCAATCGCAACCTTTCCACTGGGATGGCTTAGTACCCATGACGCCTACTGTCTACCCAAAGAGCCAGCTCCTCTTGCCTGACACATGGGAACACCATTTTCCTTTCACTGAACTGGACCTTTCGCCAGTCCCCAAAGCTGGGTCTATTTCCTACTTGCTGCTCTTTCCCAGGGAACAGGTGGGTTTCAAAACATGTCTGCATGTGGCGCCTGGGTGGCTCAGTCGTTAAGCGTCTGCCTTCGGCTCAGGTCATGATTCCAGGGTCCTGGGATGGAGCCCCGCATCGGGCTCCCCGCTCAGCGGGAAGTCTGCTTCTCCCTCTTCCACTCCCCTGCTTGTGTTCCCTCTCTCACTGTGTCTCTCCCTGTAAAATAAATAAATAAAATTAAAAAAAAAAAAAAAAAACGTGCACACGTGTAGTGCATGTTTGAAATGTAATTTAATAATTTTTTGGAAAATGCTTTGCATTTTCTCTCCCCTTTTTACCATTTTTTTTTTTTTACATAGCAGTATTTAGATCATTTTAAAGAAAGGGTTCCAGGTTTTAAATTATGATATAGCAGCACAGCAGTCAGTTAACAGGTCTAGGCTCTACAGTCTCACCTCTTGGGGGTATCCTCAAGGATGAATTGTCACAACCCAAATGAGCATTTTCACAAGCCTGTTGATTTTTCTTAAAAAGCGTTCCTCCATACCACCTTTAACAGGTGCACATGTGATATAAATATTCATATATATATAACTGTACTGAACTTTTAAATTATATTTTTCAGCTAAGACTTCAGTTCAGTTTGCTTGTTAAATCACAAGTTATACAAACTTTTCCTTATAAAATAAATAAGCCATGGGGATGAAAAATATAGCAAAGGGGATATAGTGACTAATACCATACTAGGTAATAGACGGTAACTACACTTACCATGGTGAGCATTTCATGATGTATATAATTATCAAGTCACTATGCTGTACACCCGAAACTAATATGTCAACTTTCAATAAAGAATTTTTAAAAATTAAAAAAAAAATCACAAGTTAATTTTCAATACAAAGTTCTTATCATAGAATCATAGCACAATCTATTGCTCTGTTCTTAGTACGTTTCTGAACAAAGTACTCAGTTGAGAAAATATTTTAATGAAATCACAGGCTGTTTGTTATTAAAACATCTTAGGGACTATTCTTCCTCACATGTTCCTAAATGTGCTGATAGAATTAAGGCATCTCACTTGAGTGTGTCAGCTACATTCATGTCTTACCATAATGAAAAGTTGATTCATCTATGAGAAAAGATTTTGGAGGGATTGATTTGTCAATGTTCATTACAACAAGGTATAAAAACACAATCTTCAGTGGAGTTTGGGCAGGTATCTGAGCTAGCAAACAAACAAATGCACATTAAATTATTTATCTTAGTAGTTTACAGTCTAGAATCATTGATCTGTCTCCATCCCATTTTGCACACAAAGGGAGAAAGGTAAGGGTTTAGGGACAACATGAGATATATGTCGTATAGAAAGAACAGGAGTTTAAAGTTTGACAAACTAGAATTTGAATATGAAGCCATTTAATAGTCATCCATGTAACATGAATAGGTTATTTACCAGCTCTGTTCCTCAGTTTCATCAGGAATAGTT
>NW_027397074.1:16908923-16917703 GCF_003265705.2 Callorhinus ursinus | reverse complement strand
TTTTTTTTTTTTTTTTTTTTTTTTTTGCTTTGCACAGAATTTGTAAGAATAACATGGCGATTAAGAATGTGGATTCTGAAGGTAACCCAGAGTTTGAGTCTGGGCTCCATTTCCTACTGTGTATGACCTTAGACAAGTTAGTCAATGTGGCAGTTGCTCCCTCCCCTTTAAAGCTGAAATATAAATTGTTCCTTGTCCTTCCCTCAAAGGATTTTTATAAAGGTTTGAACTAGATAATATTAGTGCTTGCATCAGTGACCAAGCTACTGCCCGAAAGCGTTAGTTATAATTATTACATTATTATGTAACTGCCACTAAGTATATGGCCCCTCAGTGATACAATGAAGCACAATCTTATCAAAGTAGGTAATTTTACTGGGATGTTTCATGAACAGTTGACACAAAAATTGGGTGGTGCGTTTGTAGTAAAACAAAATGAATTTCCTTCAAGAAGATGCATAAAATAAATTAGAATCTGCATCTTTGTGGGACTTCCAACTCAATGAAACCTCTTATGAATTTAGGAAAACGAGAATATTTCTACAGCGAAATTATCTGGGTTCCGTGTTGCAATTTTTTCCCTGTTGTGATATGTATGCTCTTTCAACATACAGACCCGTTATTATGTTTCTATTAATTTCTTGTTAGGTTCTGAGTTGATAGCTTTTATGATTTTCTATCATAACTTTCAAACCACATACTGATTGGACTGCTGATTCATGAATCCATTTAGCAGATTGTCTCCAGCTTGGCTCTTTGCTCCTAAATCATTTAATATTTGTCTTCGTTTAGGTTGATTGGGTGCTTGTTGGCACTGTTACTCAAACCCTCTTCTCCTTGAATTGGGTTTCATTGCCCTTTGTTATTTTCTGTGCTTCCAATTCCAGCTTCATTTGCAGACTCAGAAATTTTGTTTCAATGCCTTCATCCAACTCGTTTATATATATTACAAATATCCATGCTGAAATTAATCTATGGCCCACGTACAAGAATATTCAGCCTTCAAGTGAAATGAGCCAGCAAGAATCACAGAAACAGAACGTGTGCTTTTCTCTGAAGCAGGCACGACAGTCTTCAAAGTGCTTAAAAGGCAAGTGAGGAGAACTGAAGGAAGCCAGGGAAGGCAAGGTCCACCCAGAGATGCAGCTGCACGTTTCCCATTAATTTCGCTTGGGGACTCAGCATGAACCTGAATACAGGATTTAGCCTGAAGCAATCTGTGAACCTTTCTGAAAGTTAGTCCTTGCAACTGAATGACTTTCATGACAAGCAAAGATTAAGGATCAACAATGCGAGAGATGAAATCTAGGGAGTCAATAATTCAACATTGCAGGTGTGAGGATGATCTGAGGATCTGAGAACAGTGTCTGTTGGGAAGGTCTCCAGCTGACCAAAGTACCAGCTTCACAGCATAATTTCAACTTGATTTCATTTTATATAGGCACAGTTCCCTGGAAAGGACCTGTCAGCTATTTCAAGTAAATTAGTTAATTAATCAACTTAAAAAAAAGTATACATGTAATGAAAGTTACTTTGAACAGGAGTGCAACAGGAAGCCTGCATTCAAAAATACAAATAGAATAGCTCATCTCAATTTTTTAAAGGCTAAAGAAAAGAATAAGACATCTTTCTGAAATTCCACACTTTCTTTCAAACTGGATTATCTTAAAATCAGGAACTGGGAAAAGTACCCATGTAAGGAACAATTAGGGAAGTAATGTCAGCGAATATAGGACCCTTATTCCACAATACATAGATCACCTTGGGGCCAAGAAGAACCCAAAAGACAACCGAAGAAGGCTCTAAGAAAGGCCAACATAAAGAGCATTTCATAAAAACTGTGTGACATCTGCCTCAGGATCAGTTCTCCCACCAAGAGCCCCTCCAATCTTTGGACGGTTGTTACCTTCATGGATCTTTTCTGCCTATCAAACTCTCTTCCTGTCTCATCCTGGCCTGGTGACACTATGCATTTCCCAACATAAATTATGTTCCTGCCTCTATCCCTAGACCTGCCAACCTTCTTTCCAGGGTTCAGTTTTGACACTTACTTATGTTGGTTAAGCCTTAGATGAAGCCATTTGTCACTTGCTGGGATGGTGATTTTCAAACTGGGCTTTGCAGACATGAGTTTGTGTAAATCCTACAGAGAAGCGCTAGGGCGGCTGCCAAGTTTAGGCCAAAGAATAGTTTTGTATACAGTTTCAAAGAGTTCACAATTTTGAAAGGAAACAAATGTAAATGCTGGTTACCCAATTTTAACATACCGTAATTCTCATTTGCTCACTTTTGTAGTTACCTGATAATTTAGTTTCACGCAAAACTTGTAACAGAGTTTTTCCTGCTTTCCCAGTGCATACACTGAAGCTTTTGTAAATTTATCACTAAGAAGACTAATGATTTGCACCGATCTTTGTTTTCTTTCACACTTGTGCATGCCTGTATAATTATTTATCTAATGCCAGGCAAGGTTCAGATATATCTTTTAAAATATAGTCTCATTTTGGAATAACTGTCTCTTATACAAGTATGTACAATAGAATACAATTGTATTGTGACAGTAGCACATTATAAGAATTTTAGTGTTTATTTTTTGGGGGAAACCTGTTTTTTAACTTTTACGCTTATGAAAAATATCAGTCCATGATAGATATTGCTAAAGACTTAATTTTGAAACAAATATTATTTATCGCTGTTCCCCTTTAAAGCTACTCCATCAGTTCAGATTGAATCCTATCCTGAGATTGCAGGGCAAACTATCTTTTTAGATCTGTCACCGTATGCAATGACTTTAATGTGATTATTATCAGTACTGATAAGCAAAATAAAGAACTCAACTAATACTAAAACTGATATAAAAGTATAATCATCCCTTATGTCTTGGAAAAGGAGCACAGACTCAAAATGGATAAGCAAAGCTTTGCTATTTACAAGAACTACCTTGTAGGAAGGGAGGAGGGTCCCCCAGTCAGGGTCTGAAAACTACCACACCTCAATTACAAATGCATCAAAACTTCAGGCTTTTTAAAAAATATCTGGGCATACCCAAAATATCCTCCAATAATTGTTTTATGGAGATATTGGCCTTGGGACACTAACATAGGAGAAAGATGACCCCTCAGTCCTCAGAAAAGATTCAAAAGGTGGAACTAATCATTTAGAAAACTTGAAAGAAGTCACTGGAAAGAGGGACTGACATGACATATTTTAAATGAGGCCAAACGTTGAAGTGACACAAAATACTGTGTAAGCTTAAGGTATTCAATGCGATGACTTCATACACGTGTGTTCTGTAAAAGGATGACCACAAAGGCTCATTAACCCATGCATCACTTCACATAATTACAACTACTCTGTGTATGGTGAGAACATTAAAGATCTACTCTCTTAACTTTCAAGTATGTAGTAGAGTCCTGTTAACCATAGTCACCTTGTTGAGTATTAGATCACCAGAACTTAGTCATCTGCCTCTTTGTACCCTCTGACCAACATCTCCCCATTTCCCTCACCCGCCAACCCTCAGTAGCTATCTTTCTGTTTCTGTGATTTTGGCTTATTTTTTTTTTTTTAGATTGCATATAAAAGTGAAATAATACAGTATTTGTCTTTCTCTATTTCACTTAGCATAATGCCCTGAAGGTCTATCCATGTTGCTGCAAATGGCAGGATTTCTTTCCTTTTTTATAAGTGAATAATACTCCATTGTGTATATGCATACCATATTTTCTTCATTCATTCGTCTGTGGACACTGGTTGTTTCCATGCCTTGGCTATTGTAAATAATGTTCCAATGAACATGCAGGTACAGAATCTCTTCAAGATGGTGATTTCATTTCCTTCAGTTACATACCCAGAAGTGGGATTGCCATGTCATATGGTAGCTCTATTTTTAGTTTTTCTGAGGAACTTCTATACTGTTTCCCATAGTGGCTGCACCAGTTTACATGCTCAACAGTGATGCACGGAGATTTGCAGAGAATCACTGCCTTCCCGGGTTGGATCCAGTTATGAGGATGTTGCTGAGTCTGCAGGTGGCCAGCTGGTTATGGGAAGCTCAGGCAGGTGCGGACCCTGTCTGCTCCCTGGGAGGACAAGACTGCCTCCAGGCTCCTGCTCAGCAGGATAGCGCAGGGAGAGTGGTCTGCTTAAGGCCCCACAGCTGAGGCCTCAGATGGTAGGCCTGTTACCAGATGTTCAGTGAGAGTAGTTTCTGCTAGATCCATGCAAGGGCTGCTGCCTGCCCCCTGCACGGCTCCCTGGATGGGCAGGACTGGCCCTGGACCATGGCTGAGAGGGGCTAGAGCTGAATATAGGGCTCTCTCAGCATCTGCAGCAGGAGCACAGACAGTAGTTTCTCCCTGTGGGACATCGGACCCCCAGTGCTGCTGGCCAATTGGAGACTATGGCTGTAAGGAAGCTGGAGTTGTGTGCAGGACCCTTTGAGGATCTCTGGGGATCCAGAGAGAGGAATGTCCCTTACAGGGTCCCTGTGCCAAAAGAATCCTGCAGACTTGGCTGGGACAGACGGGAGCCCACTTATAGGGCCTTTTCCGAATCTACATTCTGACCCAGTTTTGCAGGCTTAGCTCCAGGGCCTCACAGACCACGAAAGGAGAGGAGCTAGAGCTGGTTCACAGACCATTTCAGGGTTCCACAGCCAGGAATGAGGTCGGTATGTTACTCTGCACATGGATGGGTGTGATTCTTCCTGGGTTTCTTGGCCTGCGGTGCGGGTCCCCGACCCAAAGCCAGACAGGACTGTAACCCAATTCTTCAGGGGTACAGAACTGTTTCCACTTCTGTAGCCAAGACCACAGTTGGCGAGTTAGCCACTGAAGTGCCAATCTGCCTTCTCAATACAGCTCTCTTCAATCTTGGACTGCAGCTTCATTTCACAATCTCCTACCTGGATCCCAAAGTTCCAGAGAGGCACTTTATCTGTGGATGGATGCCAAATTGTTGTTGTTGATGGAAGGGGTACTTGTGGGAGATACTTATTTGACCATTTTGTCAATGTCATCATACATATATTTCAAAGGATGTAAAATAAACATTTGAAAACAAAGGAAGTCACAGTATTTCTTCAGAAGAAAAGAAGAAAGTATGGGAATTAATGATTTGTATGTGTCATGATGTTGATTCAACAAAATAAAATCTTTGTTAGTTGAAATTTTAGAGCTTTTAGAATATGTGATCTGAAGGACCTAGAATGATATCTGCAATGGGATAGTTCTCAAATATTGGCCTTCTCTTCTTTCCCTTTTTCTACTCTTCCAAATGTGTTTGACAGTACCACAGAGTGCATGTAATGTCCTTGACTAAAATATGCCCATATATTTATGGAATTAACTAGCAAACAACAAGCCATCTATCAGGAGGGCTTCTGAGCCCTATTCACTAGAGGAAGCTGCCAACAGTAATAAATGGAGCTGTCCCAGAACAATTTGAGTGGTTTCTCGAAGATCTAACTCAGCTCTAGAAAAAGTGAGGCCATTTTGGCTGAGTGCTCAGCTCCTGAGCTAAAAGATGTTTTGATACCTGAATCACTGAAAGGCCAGCCTTGGACAGTGTAGATTTTCTGTACCCACTGATGAGCATTCTCCCCAGAAGACCAGCTAAACAACTCAGTGGCTCCTTCAGATCGTGGGACTCTTATGCATACAAGTGTAAGGTCAAATTCCCTTTCTGTCTCCCAAGAAAGAACAAGTTCTTGGCCAATAATAGAGTCGAATTACCAAATACTAGTCCCTAAGACAGGACAGTGTGAACATACACAGAAAATTTTTAGGGCAGTGCAAATATTCTGACACTGTAGTAGTGGGTACATGAAGCTATATATTCGTTAATACCACAGACTTTGAAAACACAAAAAGTCAACTTTAATGTATATGAATTTTTAAAAATCATTTAGAAATTTCAGGGAATCCTAGAATGCTCAATGTGACAAAAGAAACCCACTTTATTACAAATTATGAAACAATCCCATTAATAAGTAGAAGAAAAGTGTGCTACCTAATTAACTTGGGAAATAAGAGGAGACATCAAGATTAAAGGCAAAAGGAATAGACATAGCACTGTACTCAAGTTGATGTTGTTTCCCACAGAGATAAAGATAACAGTTCTGAAACCATTTTTCATGTATACTACAATTGAAAAATAAGTAAATGGATGGAGGACGGTTAGAGCTAGTTTTCTCACAGTTGGAGTGGGAGGTCATAGGTAAGTAAAGAGGGGGAAGGCTAGAATGATCCATGTAGTAATAGGTTAAGGGGGATAACAGAATGGACTCATTATTAGTCTAAAAGAGATATGGATGGTGACATATAGACTTATAGACATATGTATATGGCATGGGTTAGTACACACATATATATTCCTTTGCACTTTTAGTTGAACTGGCAATGAGTACACCAAACAGTAGCAATGAGTACACTTAACACTCACATCTTGGCTTCTAATATCATTTTCTAATAAAAGGAACCAGGAAAATATGAGGATATACAAGATGACCTGAAATATCTTGTAGTGCAAGCAAGTAAGGAAGTGCTTAAAATATAATAGTATCAATAATGATGGACTACGTAGATGGACCCAAGAGCCAACTAAAAGATCTTCCAACAGCCAAAGCTGCAATAACTGGAGGAACAAAATGAATATAGTAAATATATTCTCAAAATAGAAAATACCTATCATGTCTGTATAGATATAAACAGAAAAAAGAGAAAATTTTCCAGTACATAAGAATTGCACACGATTTACATAGATACTGCCCCCTCCAGGAAGTGGAACATAAGACTAAGTAGGCATAGGTTGATGAGGAAAAGCAAAGAAAAAACGTCTGAACTCATAGTTTCACTCATTTACTGAAACGTAAAGGGAAGGCCCAACCAGACAGTGTGCCATAGGAAAGCACTGGATCCTTGTAGGTAGTTTTGGTGAATAGAGTGGGCCCCATAGGGGAGGTGAAAAGGTAAAAGCAAGCCCATCAGCACTATGCATTGTCTATCTTTGCAAAATAAATTCAAAATTCCTGTGAATCAAATGCTTGTTTACTCTTTGGATTAGGACCAAGATTGTACCATGTTTTCTTTCTTTTTTTTCTTAACATACTTTAGTTTGAGGGAGGTTAGTTATCTACACTCCATGTTTTACTGTGAAAATTAGTTTAAAAAAATTCATGGAAACCAATGAAAATGAAAACACAACTGTTCAAAATCTTTGGGATGCAGCAAAGGCAGTCCTAAGAGGAAAGTATATAGCAATACAAGCCTTTGGCAAGAAACAAGAAAGGTCTCAAATACACAACCTAATCCTATACCTATGACAGCTTTGTAATAGAGCTGGAAGTCTGGAATTGTGATGCCGCCAGCTTTGCTTTTCTTTTTTAACATTCCTCTGGCTATTCAGGGTCTTTTCTGGTTCCATACAAATTTTAGGGTTATTTGTTCCATTGCTTTCAAAAAAGTGGATGGTATTTTGATGGAGATTGTATTGAATGTGTAGATTGCTCTAGGTAGCATTGACATCTTCAAAATATTTGGCTGCATATTTTTCTTAGTGCTCTGAAGATATCATGCCAGTCCTTTCTGGCCTGCCAGGTCTCTGTGGATAGGTCTGTTGCCAATTTAATGTTTCTACCATTGTAGGTTACATATCTCTTCTCCTGAGCTGGTTTCAGGATTTTCTCTTTCTCCCTGAGACTCGTAAGTTTTACTGTTAGATGTCGGGGTGTTGACCTATTTTTATTGATTTTGAGGGGGGTTCTCTGTGCCTCCTGGATTTTGATGCCTGTTTCCTTCCCCACATTAGGGAAGTTCTCTGCTATAATTTGCTCCAATATACCTTCTGCCCCCCTCTCTCTTTCTTCTTCTTCCGGGATCCCAATTATTCTAATGTTGTTTCGTCTTATCGTATCGCTTATCTCTCGAATTCTGCCCTCGTGATCCTGTAGTTGTTCATCTCTCTCTTTCTCAGCTTCTTTATTTTCCATCATTTGGTCTTCTATATCGCTGATTCTCTCTTCTGCCTCATTTATCCTAGCAGTTAGTGCCCCCATTTTTGATTGCACCTCATTAATAGCCTTTTTGATTTTGACGGTTAGATTTTAGTTCTTTCATTTCTCTAGAAAGGGTTTCTCTTATAACTTCCATGTTTTCAAGCCCAGCTAGTATCTTTAAAGTCATGATTCTGAACTCTAGGTCCGACATCGTACTAATGTCTGTATTGAGTAGGTCCCCGGCAGACGGTCCTACCTCTTGTTCTTTTTGCTGAGGTGATTTTTTTCATCTTGTCATTTTGTCCAGAGGAGAATAGATGAATGAGAGAACAAAATGCTAACGGGTTAACAACGTCCCCAGCAAATATACTCTAAACAAATCAGAAAAGACCTGAAACCAGGGGAAAAGAAAGGGAAAGAAAGAAGAAAGAGAAAAAGATAAAAACAAACAAAAACACAACAAAACAGAATATGATCAAATATGATCAGGCTGGTGCATAGATCAGTGCCACACACTAGATTTTAGGTGTATTTGGTCTCTTAGAAGAAAGTGCCTCCCAAAAGTTTAAAGAAAGAAATACTTATATATGTACAAAAATAAGGGTTGATATGATGAAGGGATGGAATATGACTGTAAGAATTATTAAAAATTTTATAAGGAATTCATAAGAAGTTGTTTGAAAAAAGAAAGAAGAGGATTTAAAAAAAAAAAAAGAAAGAAAAGGGGAGAGAATGTGATCAGGCAGGAGACTAGAAGAAAGCCATACACTAGAGATTTAGGGTA
>NW_027397074.1:16896951-16908523 GCF_003265705.2 Callorhinus ursinus | reverse complement strand
AAGAGGCCTCTCTCCTTGACTAAACCCAAATTAAAAGAAATTGTAGAATTTCCAGAGAACTCATCCATTACTAATTAACGATAGTAAGAAAAGAAAGCCCGATTGCCCACTAGATGTTGAAATCCCTCAGAATATTCTTTGTGTTTAATTTCTTTTTATGTTTCAAAGTTGTGATGATCAGGTATATTTGTTTTGCTTTATCTAAATTTAACAACTACTTTTAAAATCTGAGAAAGGATTCAGGCTTTCATTTTTTTTCCCTAAACAATTTAAAACAATTTATATACACAGATCTCTGGAAGGTTCTCCTGCTATGTTTCAGACAGCACAGGCTAGAATCCATTCTTCAGTAAATACTATCTAGCTGAGGATTATTCAGTATAAATTTCCATAAAAATCAGTACATGCAACATCTTTAGAAAGTAAAGTTAGCAGAAAATACAACATCTGCACTTTGAATATTCACTTGCCACCTGCACGTTTGCAAGTAGTATCAAATTAAAATAACACTGACCTGAGAATGAATTGAATTCCATTTCAATTATATTTGAATATTTATATTCTCACATATTTAGATGTTTTGCTGGAAAGGGTTGCTGACTTTGAGATAGGTGAGTGCACTAGGGTGTGTGTGTGTGTGTGTGTGTACTGGTGTATGTGTACATGTGTGTTGTGTATGTCTGTGTACAAAAAATAAGAAGTTTTTTTTTCCCTACCACTTAGGATTCATTTTAAAATAAAAACACTTAACTTAGACTCCCCTTCATTTTCACTTCACAAAAGGAATTATCAGGAAATTTTCCAGGCATTATTTGCTGTCACAGCAGAATTCAAGTCAGAACATTATATGCTTAGGAGCATGATTCTATATATACCTATTTAGAGAAATGGGAAGTGTTTCCCAAGACACAGCAATCTGTATCTAAACACGGCACACTTTTAGGCAATAAATACAAGACAATAAAGCATCACGTGTTGTTACAAGAGGACAGTAATTTGAACAGTGTAGAATTTCTTGTTCAAGAATTAGCAGTGAGGGGGCGCCTGGGTGGCTCAGTTGTTAAGCAACTGCCTTCAGCTCAGGTCATGATCCCAGGGTCCTGGGATCGAGCCCCGCATCGGGCTCCCTGCTCGGCGGGAAGCCTGCTTCTCCCTCTCCCACTTCACCTGCTTGTGTTCTCTCTCTCGCTGTCTCTCTCTCTGTCAAATAAATAAATAAAATCTTTAAAAAAAAAAATTAGCTCTGAGCTGAGAAACAGAGTTTACTACATACGGTATAAATAAAGATCAGTCATTAAAGACAATTCTTGAAGGTCACTGCATGTAATCTTCATAGGGCTCAAAGTGTATTCAGCTCTTATGCTATGCTTTAGCTTTCTTTAGTTTCCCTAGGAAAGAGAAGATGAGGCCAACATTTATAAAGTGACAACACTTTGTGCAGGAGCACAGGGAAAGAAGATGGAGAACAGAGAGGAGTGAGGAGGCAGCAGGGGTCAGAGGACAGCAGGGGTCGGAGGTCCTTTCTACTTGCTACTTCTCCAGCAAGTAGAAAGGAGAGCATTGCTGATGTGATCACAGCTCTGTAAAGGGCTGGTGGATCTGTTTCGCCAGACATCTTCAGAGAGGCATTATGTAGCAACTGCATCCTTGAAAAGTCTAGCTAGGGGAAGAGGAAGAAAGAAGAGAAGTGCTCATTCTCATGTGTCATTGTGCAAACTTTGCCTCCACAAGGTGTTAATTTCCAGTGTGTTCAGGTGATGTGGAGCTGATCCGAAGCAACAAGGAAACATGAGGTAGGAGGCATGGGCCATTGTTGAGTTTTGCTCCCAAAAACAAAAGCAACATTAGAGGCAGTGGCCGTGACCTTTCTCCAGGATGCAGGGATGGGGCAAGTCATTACCAAGGCCACTCTGGCCAGAGAGCAAGGTAAGTGCAAGGGCCAGGGGTGCAGAAAGTATAAGCTGAGTCCAGTCTGCATGACATGGGGATGTGAATTAGCCCATCGGTCTAATTCAAAATACCTCTCTTCGCTCTTCTTGGGAATTAACTACAAACCACTCTTAAAAGCAAGCAAAAACATGCCAGTAGATAAGAAATAGCTTATAATAGATTTTAAGTGATTATCATATATTTAAACTTCTTAGTGGTCTAAGAACCATTAATGTCTATTTCTACTGCCTTTATTCTCCAGGTTTTCATGGATAGGGATTTATTTATTTGTCACTTCCCTTCCAGTACTTATTTGATTGTCTGATCTTGTTTCTAGGTATTTTCCCCTGACCTTCTTTCTCATACCTTACCATTAATAATCACCAAACTATCAAATGTGGAGAATCAGCCCAGAACATTGGTGGGAATGCAAATTCTCAAGTCATCCTAAGTTGGAATGCTGGCTCCCTCTTTCAGAAGTTGTGTAATGCTGAGGAAAATTATTTTTTCCCTGTCTATAATATCAGACCTGTCAATCTGGAAGAGTCGTGGTGGGAGCTCAAAATGTTCCTACACAAAAAGCACATGGGGCAGAACTGGACACAGTGTCTGTGCTGTATCAGTCTGTACTATGTATTTGCTGAGAGATCTGTAATGCTGAAGATTCTCTGATCAAACATGGCCATCTCCTCTACAATTTCTTTTAATTTGGGTTTAGTCAAGGAGAGAGGCCTCTTCCCAGCATACGGTATTTGTTTCTGGCAGTAGGTAAGAAGAAAGCAATAAAAGATTTAGAAAAAGAACAAGTGAAAAGTAGAACTAATCACAAAGTTGCATGTGTTACATATGAAGACAAATCTAAATGGAACCCTTGAGAGGAAATGCCCACTACTATTGGGGCTTGCACCTTAACACAATTGTAGTGAAGTCTAGTTTAACATTTGAAGATCAGGAGATACTAAAAGTACAGACTCAAATATAGGATTTTGTATTGAAATCTATGAATAAAAACCATTTAAATATATATATCAGAACTATTTAAGTGATACTGTGCTTGCATACTCAAATAATATTTATTTGACATTGATATTGTGGGGATTTTATCCATGTTGACATATATTTGTTTCTTCTCTACCTAATTAATCAAAGGATTTGGGGATTTTGACTTTGGGGATTTTGAGACCTTATAGTCACATTTACATAAAATATGGACCATTCTTTTCTTTAAGATTTAGTTTACTTATTTATTTATTTGAGAGAGAGAGAGCAGGGAGAGAGGGACAGGGAGAGGGAGAGACTCTTAAGCAGGCTCCATGCCCAGTGCAGAGGCTTATGCTTGGCTCCTTCTCACAACCCTGAGATCATGACCTGAGCCGAAATCAAGAGTCAGACGCTTAACCGACTGAGCCACCCAGGTGCCCCCGGACCCTTTTCTATAATCATAAAATATACAATAATTGAGGTTAGTGTCATAATGCCATTTTGGCACAATCGTAATTTAAATAATGGCAAATCAAGAATTGAAAATGATCACTATTTGTCTTACCCATCTTCATACTTATGCTTTAAGCCTCTTACTTACGTTACCAAAGATGAAATCCATTTAAACTTCTGAGCATACATCAATTTTGTCTTGCCACTTCACTGGTGCATTCTAAAAATCAATATACACTAAGTCCTTTTAAAAATTGTGCTTCCTTTCATTTTTGAGAATCTATGCTATGAACTAAAGAGTAATTTGGCATGGATTGCATTTTATACAAAGACAAATTTCCATTATAACAATATTGACAAATTACTTACATACAAGCTTCCAGGCAAAATTAACTTGTAATAAAAGCCCTGTACTAGATCTCACTTTAGCAAACTTTGAAAAATCACCCATAAAATTTTGCATCCTGGAATTCCACCATCTGCTGCATGATTCAATATTGTATAACCTTTGCCAGATAGGATTATCAAATGACTCAATTGTACTTGCAATTAAGATAGGGCAATTTAATCCCAATTTATTAAATATAAAAAGGTCCAGATCCCACTATTTTTTTGCATTCTTATATTTTTGATACAGTTTTTACATCAATAAATTATTCTTGCCATCCAGACACTTTGATTGGCATAATTTAGTAATTACATTATACCTTATAAAAGAGCTGTTTGGTAAATGCAGGAACTATAGAGGAATGATATATGATCTCAGGATATACATTTATATGTAAATTGTCATTTTCCTATGTAGAAGAGCATATGCAAGATCTAAAACTGCTCTCTTATAGAATAAATAATGGCTGAACATTACCTTTCTACATCATGAAATGCATAATAAACCATTTTTATAAATTCACTTTCGTGCTATCACAGCAGACCCTAAAAAGCCTTACTTTGTCAGTACCTGAATCATCTCTTTAGGAAACTGCACGCTGAAAGCCTATTGCTTGTAAATTAAAAAAAAAAAAAAAATCAAATCGCCGCAGGCAAGCAGAACAGGAAATGATAACAGACTCTCTCCTCACTGCCTCACCAACTATCTCATATTTAGTCAGTAGATTAAGTCATGGAAGATTAAAGCAGACACTTGCTCAGGGCATGTAGGAAATGCAAAATACTTGATTTGCAAAAATGTAAAGTGTAAAAGAGTAAAAATGGATTGGAAAAGCAATCAAGTTTAAAAAGTCCCTTTAGAATCTAAATATCACTCTGTTATATTTTTGAGGGATTGCCATAGTTTGATGATAATCCATTAAATATATCAAAGTAACCAAAAGGAAGGCAATCCAAATGATAAAGCCATTCTAATGAAATGCAGACAAAGATGAAAAAGAATTAAAAGTGACAAGTAAAATCCATTAGAGAACAGCCTTTAACTACTGTAATCAGAAGACTATTACTTACCTTGTCAATTAACAGCTGTGTGCCTCCTTTGCACATAGACAAAAGATCCTGCAAAGTGTCACAGAGACACTTGTAAGATATACAAAGTGCAGTCATTTGAGTGGTACGCAGGGTATGCATGCTTCCAAATGAAACATCCAAACATCACTGAATCTATCAAGCCCACAATTAACCATGCTTCAGTGGGTTAACAGTCACTCTTGCAGAGTGAACATAGCAGATTTGGGAAGTAATTAAAAGCCGCAAAATAATTACATTTCGATTCATCAACTCCAAGAATGTTTCTCAACAACTAGAAAGCTCTACTTAAGTGGAGGGAAAACTTCCTGCGCAAAAGTATTCGGAAACTTTCACTGTGTATCAAAGAGAAACAATAAATGAGATTCCCTATTTGGTGTGCTCTGAAACTAAAAATCCAATCATTTTCTTTGCAAATTACTGTAAACCGTAAAGAAGAAAGGGGAAGAAAGTAGAACTTCTCCAACATAGAAAACAGCTCAATTTGTAAATGTTCCCTGCATTTTCAAGAGAACTTTGATTTGCACAAGCCTATCCTAAACCCACAGAATAAAAGCTGAACAGGGTTACCTGATTTGGGAAGATTAACCTAAGGAGAGTTCAAGGAAAATGAAATCAAGGACAAAATCAGTTCATCTCCTTGAAATTAAAAAGAAGCTGTACTAAATTTTTTTTCCCAAAGCCCATATTTGTATTTTCCACTACAATAAAATGATAGTGTAAATGATTATCTATAGAAATTGGCATACTCCAGGTTTCACCATGGGATTTTTATTATAAACCACTAGCAAATAATATTTTATTGAAGAAGTTTTAAAAATCTCATTTGAAAAAGAAAAGTAAGAATATGTAAAATGGAAATCAGAAAAATAATGAGTTCTATTAGATAACTCATTTAATTTAGAGAAACTACTTTGTTAAATATAAATACTGGCTATTATCTAAGCATTTGAAGGCATTTATGGAGACTTTATGAAGTCAGTCTTAGTCATGCATCCTGCTTACCTGAACTTTTTGATACAAAAATCTATGTCAGTTGCAGCAGTGCAAGAATAAATGGTTAGAGTCCCAGTACTGTTGGAATGAAGCCTATTTGCTGGTGTCATTGAGACCAAGTTCTCACCTTCAGCACAGTTAACCCCTGCCATGTCGGGAAATATGATTAGGAGTCATCACCTGGGAGAGGTAGCAGCCTGGTATCCCATGTGCCTGAGGGGAGGGCCCCTGATCTATGGATCCTGCTTACCCCTATAGCACCATTTGTGTTTATGTTGTATCATCCAACATCTCTTTCAGGATCTCAGTTTCACAACTGTTGATCTCCTGGGGCTTGAGCTTTCTCTTGAAATCTAATCAGCATGCTAGGCTTCTATCATTCTGTCTCCCACTCTTCAACCATGTCCGTGTACCCACTCCCACTCTTGAGACTGGCAAGAGGAGGTTCTCACTGGCTGTGAAAACCTTCTAGAATCACATTCCTTGCATAGTTTAGGGCATTGCCACAGTTGAGTTACTCCATCCTCTGAGCTCTACCTTTAGATCAAGTGTCTATGTGTGCCCACCCAGATTTGGAATACTTGCACAGTTCACCAAGAACAACGAGGCCTATAGATGATCTAGTTATCCTTGTTTTAGTCCATCTATCCCCAGCTCCTGCCATTATCCCAACTGTTCGCATGGGCTTTATAATGAAACCCACTAAACACACAACATGGCTGAAATCATGGTCCTCTACTGACTCTGAGCCGTAGGCACCACTGCATAGGCCCTACCCACATACGAAATGCCCTTGGAGCTCTTTCACACCATACCTTCCCCCTTTCTGGGATTCAAAACAAAGACAAGAGAAGTCAGTTCCTTTCTGAGGTGTCAACTTAATCCATAGGTTACAGCTTTGAATGTCTCAAAACAAAAATATCTTCAATGATTAAATGTCTCCACATGTGTCATTTTATTATTATGCTTGGATTAAGTTGGAGGAAATTTAGTATTTATATTGGTTGCCGTTCTTTGCAAAGTGTATGGGTTTTGCTAAGCTTTGAATGTGAACAGATCTTCTTCAGCCAGATAAAGTTAGACACAGCCTCACATACATTTCTGAGTATTATAATGATCAATTTGGGAAGAAGTGGAAAATAAGAAGTGGAAAATAGTAAGTGTATAGTAACAATCAGTACCATTTGCTCTTGGCTTGGTCCTTTATTTCTTTATAAAACTGCTGAGCCTCTAACTTTATAGCATTCTCCCCCACATAATTAGAAATCCAGAATCAGAAGAGTTCCTTTGGAAAGGAAGACACAGTCCGTGAACTGAATTTATTAACAAATTCTATTATAAACACCTACTATTTCTTACAGAGTTCACACCCCTTCACTAAGTCCAAATAATTGTACATATTCATTTAGGAAAACCTCATATTATATTTTTTCATTGTGGAGTGTGTGTGTGTGTGTGTGTGTGTGTGTGTACACCAGCAGACTCCATACTATACTGCCATTTTTGCCCTTGCCAGGCCAATTAACAGAATTTCAAATTATGTAGCAGGCTAAAAAAGTTTCTCATTAAAATCCTCTTTGTTGTAAAGAGGATCTTCATGTCAAGAGTTTACAAAAACACAATCCCCTTGGAAACTCCTGACTCCAAATAACACTGAACAGAAAAACATCCAACAGAACACAGTTGTTATGGAAATACTTCTCCTGTTAATGGTAGATATTAGTCCTTAAACTGCCAATAAACATAGCTACCTACAAATCGAATATCAAGGGAATTGTCAAGTGCTGCTCATTTAGTGGCAGAACTGCAGATGTTACTGGTGGGAGAGTCTGCATTGTTCTTCGGATTCCCCAGGAAAGATTTACATAAGGATTGGAACTCTAAATAAAGACAGCCAAGAGGAAAGTAACAAGCACAAAGCAGTTCATTAAGGACAGTACAAGTCAGGGTGAGAGAGCTGGCCCGGAGGTCATAACTGCCCTGAGGCTACAGGGGTCTTTTCCTTTTGTCCCAATGGGGTCTTGTGTCAAGGACAGGATGGTCTAATGGAGACCACCTCCAGACATTTGGGGGACTCCTCCCACAGGTTGGGAGGGGGAGTTTTTGACCCTGCAAGATTTATACCTTAACCAGCAGGGCAGACTTTCTCCATGAAGGGTAGAGTGAGGGCGGGGGGTGGGGTGGGAGGTTGTAACTGCAATGCAAATGCATTTTAATGAGCATAGGGGGTACCCCACAGCAAAAGTGGAAGAGGAGAGGGCATGCTCTGCACCTGTGTCTCTTGATCTGTTAGCCCCAGGGTTTAGAAGTACTAGGCTTCTAACATGTAACCTATGTATCACCGTTCTTGCCCCTGACTCAGGTCTAACTAACTCTCTACTTGATCATTGCCCCCTCAAGGACTTGGGACTCTGTAGTCTTTCAGGTTGAGGGATGATGTTTCCTCGGGGCATTCCTTCCACTGCTCATATCTAGCTTCTCCCTAATGAAATTATCTTTAGACAGTTAAATTTCCTTCACACCCCATGGGAATTCCGCTTTTATATTTAGATCACTATGAATATTTTCCATTAAATAGTGCAAGATCCCTAGGCATCATTTTTTTTCCAAATAAGAGGTGTATATGAATTATGATTAATTTTATTTTTAACCACTTAGGTCAGCCCTACGGGTTAGTTTCATTAGAAGGAAAGTTAACAGTGATGATGCATGCTGAACAGAACTAAACTGGTCCACCTGTCAAGAAAATCTTCCCAGGACACACAACCAACTGCCAAGTAGCTGAATGTCATGACCTCCACAGATGAAGGGCCTGACCATGAAGTGTCGCTTGGATCTCTGCAGATTGTTTTCCTTATTAATCAAAATCCTAACAAATGTAAATGAAAGAAAGGTTCTTTGGACATAAAAAAGCTTATGATAGGTTCTCCTATACTCGAAAAGGAAGGATTACCTCCTAAAAGTGATGTAATCCTGCATATTTGGTCTTTGATATGGTGTGTTTTTAACTAGATAGACTACACTATCCAAATAACAATAATGGGTATTGATTTCATTCTTACAACATGCATTCCACAGAAATCCCACAAGGAAACAGAGCAAATGAGATGTTCATTTTTCTCAGGTGACTAGACGGAAACAGGATTCTTCTTCTTTGCTCACATTGTACAAGAGGTCTTTCTGAAAATCTAATTTCAGTAGGATTCGATTGAAGTGCCTTCAAAATACACCCACATTTTGACGACTTCTTACCACTGCCACTGCCCTGATCCGAGCCACCATATTTCTCCTCAGTTATCGCAATACCCCCTAACTGTTTGCCCTATCTCTGGATTTGTCGACCTTCAGTTTTAGCCTCAACCCAGCATCCAGAGTGATCCTGTGGAAACAGGAGTCAAATCTCGTCATGCCAATGCTCAAAGCCTTCACTGGCTTCCTAGAATTTGCAAAGTGCTCCATCATCTAGCACCTAGACGCATCCATTTTGTCTTCTCACCTTCTGCTACCACCCCCAACCTTGTTCACTCTGCACCAGCCGCAGTGGCCTCTTGCTGCCTCTTGAACATGCTACCATCGAGCTCATCGATCTCATCTCAAAGCTGGTGGATAGGCTTTTTCCTCTTTTGGAAAGCTTTTCCCTTAGATACCTGCATGGTTAATTCACTCAAAAGTCACTTTCCAGAAGGACCTTCTCTGGCCACACTATCTAAAATATTTGTTCTTCTACATCAGTTCTTGTCCCCTTCCTTTGTGTTTTTCCCTTGCATTCTAATATCTATATGCTACATATTTTGCTTTTCCACTTTTAAAAATTACCTGTCCGCTCCAACTAGAATGTAAGTCTCATAAAGGCAGAGTATTTATCAGTTATAGTCACTCACTGCAGTATCTGCACACCTATTGAGTATTTGGCAGAGAGGGAGCATTTAATCAGTATCTGTTGAATAAGTAAGGGAAGCTCCCAGATGTTGAACAATTGATGGAGGCCCTATGGCTAAGACTGAAGGACCCTGTATTCAAATTAGGTCTTTCTTATTTGCTGGTGTTTTATTTATTAATCTGGGACACCTGCCTAACTTTCGTCAGTGGCACTTGCAACCTTCTAAATATAGGACTTCGGAGGGAATGTTCAAATATAAAACATTTACCCTGGAGCCTGACTGTGGGTAGAGAAATGACAGGGTAACATTTAATCCTCCAGTTCCAGTGAGAACATCCAACAGCCATATTCAAGAAGCACCGCCAGGCCTGCACCTTGATCCCTTTCTCCCCTGCTCCTGAATGGGGTCTCTACGTCTTGTGGGCCTTGACACAAATGTGTTCTTTGCTCAACACGTATGTAGAGTTTGGAAAAATCAATGGTGATTTGATACACTTTAACATGAAACTGGCAGGTAGGCTTTGCGCCTTTCAAAGCTGGAAGAATTATGGATAAAACAGATAGAAATAAATAATCCAAGCTGAGGAAAAGAGTCACAAGAGCCACAACTACTAGTCCAGAATTTCCCTAAGAAACAGTTGGCCCCCGGGCACCTGGGTGGCTCAGTTGGTTAAGCGACTGCCTTCAGCTCAGGTCATGATCCTGGAGTCCCGGGATCGAGTCCCGCATCGGGCTCCCTGCTCAGCAGGGAGTCTGCTTCTCCCTGTGACCCTCTTCCCTCTCGTGCTCTCTGTCTCTCATTCTCTCTCTTTAATAAATAAATAAAATATTAAAAAAAAAAAAAAAGAAACGGTTGGCCCCATATTCTGTCTCCTTCCATCTCCTGAATGCATCAAGTTGGCCTTGCTCTAGCTCACAAAATCATGGTTTAAATACAATGGACATTTTGAAAAGTTAAAAAAAAAAATTTTTTTTAGAAGGCATACAATGTGAAAGGTAAATGAAAGAGGTTAAGGACCAATTTTATTTCTCAGACTCCCTAACTCCCTCTTCTTCCTCCTTCAGTTGTCATTTTATCCACTTAATGAGGAGTGAATAAGTCTGGGGATAGCTTTGGTGGCAACTGACAAAGTTCTAGTTACAAAGAAAATATCTAAGATAAGTAATGAAATGTTAAAACCCAGCTTTAGCTAAACAGTACTTTTATTTTATATTGTACTCACACTTTATTTCATTCGTGTGATTGCAAAATATTAGATAATATTGTGAGCAGGAAGAAAACACTTAGGTTCTCCTGCAATAGTAAATATCCCTCATTGATGGGAATTAAGTGTCATGAAAATCTGTGTACCGGCAGAGAATAAGAGAACGAATACAACACATTCTCTCTCTAGCCAAGATAAAAAAAAAAAATTCCATTTTCTCAACAATTAATTTCAAAGACTATTGCATATTGGTCTTTAGAGGACAGAGCAAGTTAGAAGCAAGACCAACAATTTCTAAAATTCTTAATTGAGTATTTCCAGTGAGTTGATGCTACACTAAAGGGAGAGAAAACTTGGGACTTGTTTTTCTTAGTATACAATGTACTGATTAAACTTCACTCCCCTCAGCACTCAAGTCACTGAAGCAAAAATATACAGTGAGGGGGCGCCTGGGTGGCTCAGTTGGTTAAGCGACTGCCTTCGGCTCAGGTCATGATCAGAGTCCCGGGATCGAGTCCCGCATCGGGCTCCCTGTTCAGCAGGGAGTCTGCTTCTCCCTCTTCCCTCTCGTGCTCTGTGTCTCTCATTCTCTCTTTCGCAAATAAATAAAATCTAAAAAAAAAAAAAAAAAAAAATACAGTGAGGTACTGTG
>NW_027397074.1:16859256-16891951 GCF_003265705.2 Callorhinus ursinus | reverse complement strand
AAAAAAAAAAAAAAGAAACGGTTGGCCCCATATTCTGTCTCCTTCCATCTCCTGAATGCATCAAGTTGGCCTTGCTCTAGCTCACAAAATCATGGTTTAAATACAATGGACATTTTGAAAAGTTAAAAAAAAAAATTTTTTTTAGAAGGCATACAATGTGAAAGGTAAATGAAAGAGGTTAAGGACCAATTTTATTTCTCAGACTCCCTAACTCCCTCTTCTTCCTCCTTCAGTTGTCATTTTATCCACTTAATGAGGAGCGAATAAGACTGGGGATAGCTTTGGTGGCAACTGACAAAGTTCTAGTTACAAAGAAAATATCTAAGATAAGTAATGAAATGTTAAAACCCAGCTTTAGCTAAACAGTACTTTTATTTTATATTGTACTCACACTTTATTTCATTCGTGTGATTGCAAAATATTAGATAATATTGTGAGCAGGAAGAAAACACTTAGGTTCTCCTGCAATACTAAATATCCCTCATTGATGGGAATTAAGTGTCATGAAAATCTGTGTACCGGCAGAGAATAAGAGAACGAATACAACACATTCTCTCTCTAGCCAAGATAAAAAAAAAAAATTCCATTTTCTCAACAATTAATTTCAAAGACTATTGCATATTGGTCTTTAGAGGATAGAGCAAGTTAGAAGCAAGACCAACAATTTCTAAAATTCTTAATTGAGTATTTCCAGTGAGTTGATGCTACACTAAAGGGAGAGAAAACTAGGGACTTGTTTTTCTTAGTATACAATGTACTGATTAAACTTCACTCCCCTCAGCACTCAAGTCACTAAAGCAAAAATATACAGTGAGGGGGCGCCTGGGTGGCTCAGTTGGTTAAGCGACTGCCTTCGGCTCAGGTCATGATCAGAGTCCCGGGATCGAGTCCCGCATCGGGCTCCCTGTTCAGCAGGGAGTCTGCTTCTCCCTCTTCCCTCTCGTGCTCTGTGTCTCTCATTCTCTCTTTCGCAAATCAATAAAATCTAAAAAAAAAAAAAAAAAAATATACAGTGAGGTACTGTGGAAGTCTGGAAAAGTTAGTCTTCATGGTAAGATCGACCTTACGAATGAGAAATTATTTAGACACTTGAGATGTTCTAGCTCATTCTCTCATTAGGTTTGTAAACATTTAGTGTTAACTGATAAAATCATGTCCTCATGACTCCCAGTAGCTACAGAAAGCTTCTATTAGAGTATTGCCTTCTTAATAATGCCCTTACTAACCCTATTTACTACAGAAACTAGTTTGATACAAAAATGCTTCTCAAAAATGTGCACTTAATTAACCTGAATAAATGTGAGAACAACAGTTCAACTAGATGTCATATAATAAAGCTTCCCCAGTGGCTTTTCTGTAAACGTTTTTAAGGCAAATAGTACTCTAGGTGCTTTTATTTATATTGATATAGTTAAATATTTTTCAATGTTTATTTACCTAGTTTCACTTGAATCCCCTTGATGAACTTAAGAAAGGGAAAACTTTGGGAATGCCAGTATAACATTTGTCATTTTAAAAAAATACATGTTTTTAGGAAGAAGCTGCATTTCTAATATAATTGAAAATTTAAAAAAAAATTTAAGTACCACACAGTATTTTCAAATTCATGATTTTTAAAGTAATTTTTTGAGTTTAGGCAAAACATAAATTGCTATAGTACCATATAAGACTTTGTCATTTCAAACTACTACTGAGATTAATCGATATCACTAAATCGCCTCTCTCAAAACAAAACCCGATTAAAATATAGGTTGATCTAGGGGTGCCTGGGTGGCTCAGTCATTAAGCTCTGCCTTTGGCTCAGGTCATGGTCCCAGGGTCCTGGGATCGGGCCCCACATCGGGCTCCCTGCTCCACGGGAAGCCTGCTTCTCCCTCTCCCACTGCCCCTGCTCGTGTTCCCTCTCTCGCTGTGTCTCTGTCAAATAAATAAATAAAATCTTTAAAAAATATATATATACACACACACACACACATATATAGGCTGATCTAATTATTAAATGTGTAATTTTCTAAGAGATGTTATATCTTACAAATCTTGTAAACTTCTACATTAAACAAAATTGTCAGGAGATGAAAATCAAAACCAGAATGAGATTATCACCTCACCTCTGCTGGGATGGCTGGCATCAAAAAGACAAGAGATAACAAGTGCTGGCAAGAATATGGAGAAAAGGGAGCCCTCCCTCATGCACTGTTGGTGGGAATGTAAACTGGTACACTCACTATGGAAAATAGTATGGAGGCTCCTTGAGAAATTAAAAATAGAACTCTCATATGCTTCAGCATTCCCATTTCTGGATATATATGCAAAGGAAACCAAATTATCTTCTCAAACAGATATCTGTACTCCCATGATCATTGCAGCATTATTCACAATAGATAAGATATGAAAATAACCATCAACAGATAAAGGGATCAAGAAAACGCAATATATATTTATATCCATATGTAAATAATGGCATACTCTTCAAACTTAAAAGGGAGGAAATCCTGCCATTTGTGACAACATGGATGAATATGGAAAGTATTGTGCTAAGTGAAACAAGACAGAAACAGACAAATACCACATGGCATCACTTCCACGTGGGGGGGGGGAAACCGTTGAACTCATAGAAACAGAGTAGAATGGTTCCTGCCAGGAGCTGAGGAATGGGGGGAAATGAGGTGAGATTGATAAAAGGGTACAAACTTTCAGTTATATAATGAAGAAGTTCTGACCTATAGCATGGTCGATTTTACATATATATATATATATACATATATATATATATATGTATATATATATATACACACACACACACACACACACACATATAGTAAACCTTAGAAAAATTGGAATTTATTGGCTCACATAAATAAACATGGTTATATCCAGACACTTAAATAATACCATCAGTCCTTTCTCTCTTTCTCATCTTTACTTCCTTTAGTGTTTTGTGTTGTGTTGTGTTGTTTCCTAAAGACTGGTATTTGTCCTGTGGTGTCTGCTGGCATTCCTACAAACTGAATAATACTGTTAAGACCAGCAGAAAAGCTGATTCTAAGTGCTTGAAGGAGAGTATGTGATCATCTCAGAATCAATTTCTGTAATCTGAGAGAAGGACTTCTAAGAATGGCACCAGCTTTGATAATACGTGAACCTCTATCAATAAAGTTAAAAATTTGGGAAAAAGAATGATTTTCTAATAATGACTACATGACAAATAACTAATGATAAATCAACTGATCAAAAGAATTTAAAGATCTACAGACAAAGGTTAATTTAGAGCTGAGCTCTATATAATTTCTAATAAGAGGTATTTCTGATACTAAACAAATATCTAATTTTATTAAGAGTCCAACAAAACCAATACAACAAAACTGAAGATGATGGTGTAAAACAAAAATAAAAATTAATTGCTAATTATGAATATAGCAAAAGTTCTAAAAACAACATTAGGAATCTAGCACATATCAAATGTAGAAATGCAAGAATGGTCTGAATAGAAAATGTAGCAAAATGAAGGGAATGATCGTATAATGATGAATGATGTCAGCATATTCAGAAAACCCATTAGAAAAGGATAAAGAAGATGTGGTACACACACACACACACAATGGACTACTACTCAACCATCAAAAAAATTAAATCTTGCCATTTACAACAATGTGGTTGGAACTAGAGGGTATTATGCTAAGCAAAATAAGTCAATCAGAGAAAGGCAATTATCATATGATTTCACTCATATGTGGCATTTAAGAAACAAAACAGGATCATAGGGGAAGGTAAGGAAAAATAAAACAAGAGGAAATCAGAGGAGACAAACCATAAGAGACTCTTAATCATAGGAAACAATCTGAGGGTTGCTGGAGGGGAGGTGGGAGGGGAGATGGGGTAACTGGGTGATGGGCATTAAGGAGGGCACGTGATGTAATGAGCACTGGGTGTTATATAAGACTGTTGAATCACTGAACTCTACCTCTGAAACTAATACACTATATGCTAATTAATTGAATTTAAATTTAAAAAATTACCAAAAAGGTAGCTCTAGGTTCAGTCTGAACATATGAGGGACAGAGAGGTTATGGGGAGACTAGCTGGAAGCTCTTATTGTAGTTTAGGTGAGAGATGACACTGGTTTGGAATAGGATGGTGACTCAGACAACCCCTTTCTCTTCATTTTGTTACATGTCACCATGTTTATGTGTGTCCTGGACTGTTTCATAAACCTGACACTTCATAAGACCTAAAGTAATGAGGACTTAGAAAAAAAAAAAAAAGGTAAAGAAAACCCATTAGATAAAAATAAGAAGTCTATCATTAGAACAACTTTAGGTAGAATAGCACAGAATAATTTTTTTTTTCTACTGGAAATCTATTTTAGCAAGCATGTTTTTGGTTACCTGTTACATGTGAACACACTCCTCCTACGTAGGAAATGACTCCTCTTATGAATTCATGCCTCTCCAAGGTGTAAGCTGAAGCCAGTAAGCTTTGCTTACTAAAGGTATTTTGCAGAATATATACATGCATGATTTTTGCAAATCAATAAAGAATTCAATCAAAAGTGCTCTTGAGTTACTTTTTTTTTTCTTCCTGATTTCCTGTGGTCACGATTTTATTTAACAGTTAATCTTTTAAAAATCCATTTAACATGTTTTGACAAATTATTATAAAAGTTTCTGCAATTTATTATTTTATCAATTTTTAAGAGTGGGTGAGTAGACGTGACTTCAAACTTTGGCTCTCCATGATGTCTGATCAAAGATTTTTAACTGCTTCCTAATTTAACAAGATCCCTGAATACCCTGACCTAAACACATTTGAAGACACTGTTTGTCACCCAAGGGCATTTCTGAGGCTTGAGTTTCCTCTTCAGGGTACATAATAGAAGACAATAAAAATAAAAGAGCTCATACCTGTGATTCCCAAGCAGTGCCTTAATCTTCTGAATATAGTTGAGACAAGAAAAAATAAACAAAAAAGAATCTCTAGACTTCTTCCTCAGTAACAGACTAGTATGTATTGTCTTTCTGCTTGTACGCGTATAAGCTCAGGCCGCTCTTCTGAACTCATCCTTCTTATTCATTTTGTGTAGGGTCTATTCATATTGACATTATAAATCACTTACCCAGACACCTGAAGAGAGAGTACATGATCTAGTTCCCTCTGTGTCAGTGGCCCAAATTTCGGGGATCAGCCCTGAAGAGAGGCTCAGTTTGAATGAGTTAATACAGGTTCACATTCTATCAGATACCCCCATGTTTAGACATTACTGAAAGAGTATTTCAAGGGTAGTCCAGGACTCATTCTTTTAATGAAAATGCATTTGTTGAGTAGTTATACAACCTGCTGTGCAGGAGAAATTTAAAAAGGAACAAGAAAGTCATGGAAGTACTTTCTACTAGTCTTGACTCCTCAAGTTTGAATGGCAGCTACCCAAGTCATTCTAACCGTGGAAAAGGAAATGTTATCAGGGCCTCCGAAAAAACTGGAATAGAGAATGTAAGATGCCATTTATCCTTCTATCCTATCATTTATCATCATGGGCTTTCTCTCTGCTTATGATCTCATCTCTTTCTATTTCAGACTGAACCATTTTAAAGGCTAGGCCATGGAAACAACTTCTCTCAAGTCTCACAACTCCACCTACAGAGGAGCTAAAACCCAACTCTTCTCTTCCCAAGTTCAAACTCTGGAGGACGGTGTTTGATCTGCCCAGCCTACATCAACTTCTCTTCCCCATTCTCATCGCTGGCGGTCAAGGGCTTATGGTCTTTGACTGGCCCAAAATGGGACAAGTCTCAGTACTAACAAACTGGCCCAAATGAGTAGGCTTTATAAAAAAAGTGCAACAGTAACAAGAAGGACTACACAATTAGGGTGAAAGTAAGAAGGTTTTTAAAAGGATGTTTTTGGAAGAGAAATTAAATATATGTGAGTGAGAGTGGATTCTCTTTGGTATACTTGATACCCTCTATTTAAAAAGAATTGAAAATATTTCTGTTCATAGAGAAGAATATATCCTTTTGTTAAAATGTGGTAATGTCAAACATTTTAAATTGGAACTATAACAAAATGAACCTGAATTTGAGAATGAGAAAATTGTGATCTAATAAGACAGAAAACAGGCTACAAGCTAGTGACTGAATTGGCCATTTACTGATTTTTGCTGTGACTAATGTTCGGCGGAAAGTGCTGCTTTCTGGTAAGAGAGTTTCATTTTATTTTTCCTTGGATAATTATGTCATCACATGACATGACCCCGTACAAGCATTCTTTTTTTTTTTTTTAAAGATTTTTTTATTTGTTCATGAGAGATAGAGAGAGAGAGGCAGAGGGAGAAGCAGGCTTCAGAGGAGCAGAGAGCCCGATGCGGGACTCGATCCCAGGACCCTGGGATCATGACCTGAGCCGAAGGCAGATGCTTAACCATCTGAGCCACCCAGGCGCCCCCCATACAAGCATTCTTAACTTAAAAACATGTATAAGACAAAGACAAAAATGTAATAATTAACATTTTTATCAAAGCATTATTTATGTACTATAATTTCCTGATTAAACCAGTGTTCACATTATTTTGAAACTTGATGAGTAGGAATTGGGATAATGCTATAAAAAGACGGTAAGCAGTTTTCTCTTTCTCTACAAGTAGAAACTTGAAGACCCATTTGGGAGCACCATCTTTAGTTTGAGACCAAAAAAAAAAGCGTTAACAGGCCATTTGGCTTTATAAAAGTTGCATCACAATTAGCCATAGAGGCTAAATTTTACTAAATTCTTACTAGAGTCCATACACAATGATAAGAATTGTCACATGCTGAATCTCCTTTAGGTCTCACCACAAACAAGGACGTAGATCCTCTTGTTATCAATTTACAGATGAAGAAACCCCAGTGGAGAGAAATTAGCTAACTTGTTCCCAGCTCACACAGCTAAGAAATCATTGAGATGAGATTAGCAGTCAAAGGCCTAATTCTAATATTTAACTAGCCTCTGGACTTCAGCCCTCCCATGATCTTATATTGCACTCGGGACCAGATGTGAAGTTCCTTCTCATGACCTGAGATGGGGTAGGGGGCACCTCAGTCAAGGTCTGTCAGGGGCCCTCCTGTCCCGCACCCACTCAATTTAACTTAGTGTGTCCCAAACACTCATTGACTCGTTCTTTCTCAAATTTGCCAAGTTCTTGCACAAATGACTCTTGCCCTGCTTTTTCCCTCAGAACATTTTCTTTCCTGGATATTTGGGATCATAGTACCTAAAATAACTCTGCCCTCATCCATTCCCACAAGTAAGGTTCATCTCCAGTATGCTTTACCACTTTACTTCCTTCATGGCCCAAAACACGACCTAAAAGATCTTGTTTACCTTTAATTATCTGTGAATGTTTGGAAACATACTTAGGCAGTAGGTATCAAGAAACAAAATATCCATATCCTTTAGAAACAACTCTTTTGCTTCTACCCTAGGGAAATACACTCAGTAATAATAGTTGACATTTATCAAGCACTGAGTTGGTGGCGGGCATCTTGCTTACTGTTTTAAGCCTATCCTCTCATTTAACTCCCACTCTACCCCTGCCAGCAGGAACTATTATTACCCTCATTTTCAGAGGATACTGAAACTCTGTGAGAGAAATAATGTCCAATAATGTCCAAGGTCATTCAAATAATAAGTTGGCTCAAAATCGAGTTTATCCAATCCCAGCATCTGTGCCTTTAAGCATAACGCTAAATACTGAAGAAAATGCTATAAAAAAAGATACATAGCGATTATTTTCAGTAGTGGAAAGACAGACTGCAGCATATAGGCCCAAATATAGCATAATCACAAAATGGAGTATGGTGCAGTCATTAAAATAATGTTTATAAAGATCCCGGAATAATACTCAAAATGCTTACTGAATACCAATGTTTAAAAGGTACAGAATCTTATGTGTGTTGCAATTACATAAATGGAAAAAAAGTAATTCTGCATTAAAAAATATTGAAGGAAATGAATCAAATAGTGATTGTGTTTGGGTGACTGGATTATGCATGGTATTTCTTTTTTCTACTTTTTAAAATTCCCTAATTATTCTTAATGAGCTAATAGTAATGGCGTGAATTTTTAATTTCACATACACAGTTTCATCTGAGACATTTAGATTTTAATGATACAGGAGTTTTCCTCCCAGTGGGAGAGCCCTGCCATTCAAGCCCTTTGAGAGGCTTCAAACCCTATTTAACAGAATCCTTCTGGATGGAGAGGCCGAAGAGGTTTTCTCTTTTAAATTGCCCACACACCTTTCCTTCTTGCATAAACAGGGCCTCGTGATTAATCAACAGGCCAACCCTGGAGACCCGCTCTCTTTTGTCTTCTGCCTACTGGGTATTGATAGGCCTGTGGTGGGTTTTTTTGGTCGTTTTTTTAATAAATAAATCTTTTATTTTTTAAGATTTTATTTATTTATTTGAGAGAGAGAGAGAGAGAGCTCACAGGAGTAGGGGGAGGGACAGAAGGAGAAGTAGACTCCCCACTGAGCAGGGAGCATGGTTCAGACTCCATCCCAGGACCCCAGGATCATGATCTGAGCCAAAGGCAGACGCTTAACCGACTGAGCCACCCAGGCGCCCAACTCTGCATCGTTTTGTTGGTGTAGGAAAGTGCCTGCCCATCCTCTGTGTTGTCCAGTCACAATTATGCTCAATAAATCCAAATCCAGTCAACAGCCTTGAGCAGCAGATTTCAGTCCCTTGGTTCAGAGGCACTAACCTCTGCCCTTGGCTCAAAACTCAGCTCAGCTTCCAGGCCTGGCTGCAATCCTCTAAGTGTCTCTAAGTATTTTGTTCTTCACAGTTCAAAGTTTCTAGACTAGTTGGACACAACAACTCTTTTCTCAATGACACTTTCCTGGACGACTGTGAAATTAATCTGTTCATATAGAGCTTAATACTGAGATTCTCCGTCACTATGCAGACTTTTAAATAGCAAATCACAAATGTTTAAAGATTCCAGATAGACCCTTTATCCCCCAGAACTCTTAACACATCTAGTCCATGCCTTTATCTCTTCCTCTTTGAGTACTTTCCTGTCTAGTCTCCATCCAGTGTGACTCAAGCCTCACATAACACAACATTTAGAAAAATGTAAGGATAAGTTTTTTTTTTTTTTTAAACCAAGTGTTTCCTTTTAGTAGTATACTAAAACTTCTGATCACATTCACTCTCCTTGCAGAGATCAGTGAATAGAAGTATCTATAAATCAGTAATAACCCCAGGCAAACACTTGATTTTTAGTGACATTGTTTCTACTTCATAAAATATTCATATGACACAACAGGGTACTTCATTAGGTGGAATATAAAATAAACAGTATCAGGCTGCAGTAATATATAAAGTATTCTAGGTGCCATATTTATGTAATATACAGAAAGTCACGAAATTGAGCATGTTGCTACAACTTTAAAAAGACAAAGATCACAGTGTTGTTCCCATTCATCCTAACCTCTCATAATTTTCCAACAATTATAAAAATTAAATGAAATAGTATAAATAAATTTTTTACGCTATCTGGTTCAAAACAGTTGTTATTTAAAAATGCTATTTAAGGGGCTCCTGGGTGGCTCAGTCAGTTAAGGTCTGCCTTGGGCTCAGGTCATAATCTCGGGGTCATGGGGTTGAGCCAACAAGCCAGCAAAGGGCTCCCTCCTCAACAGGAAGTCTGCTTCTCCCTGTACCTCTGCCCCTCCCCCCGCTTGTGTGCACTCTCTCTCTCTCTCTCTCTCTCTCAGATAAATAAAATCTTTTTTTTAATGCTTTTAAGTACTGAGATTTAACTACTTTGTCATCCACACTGTTAAATATTTTGCATGGATTACCTCATTTAAGCTTTTTCATTTTTAACATAAACTCTGTATGGAGTTATCATGTTTCAGTACCTTGCCTAAGGTCACAGGGATGTAATATGAGGAAGCCCAGATTTGGACCCAGATTGTGTGACTTCAGAGCCCCTGTGGTTAACTACTGCTATTCAACTGCTTAAATTTGTAAGAATTTACTTGTTAGGATACACACGAGGCTATGAGCTATTAGGTAATAAGAATGAATTATGAGGACAGCAATCTTTCTTATTTTTTCCAAAGGGACAATTTTAGCCAATAACACCAAGAATGTTACTATGGATTTCTGATGTGTCAACCTGACTAAGCTAAGCTGTGAGAAAGGAAGGGAGCGGGGCAGGCTGCTTGTAGTATATACATGCACCTCATTTCAGTTATTCAATCTAACACTAATCTAGGTGCTGCTGGGAAGGGATTTCTGCAGGTATAATGGAAGGCCCTGAGCATCTGACTTAAAACAAAGGAGTTTTTCCTGAATGGGCTTGACCTAGGTGAGCCCTTAGAAGGGTCTCTTTTTGGTGATAGACCAAACAACACTTTGGTCTATAATTTCTGCCCCTTCCCTGCATCTTCCCTATAGATTTCGGACTTGTTTAACCTGCCTCCGCACACAATTACATAAGCCAATTACTTGTAATACATACCTCCCTAAAGGTAGGTAGTAGGTAGATGGATAATTTGCTTCTTTAATTGAAGCCTGACTGATACACATTTTATCAGTGTCCGATCTTGATTCTGTGAGGCCTGAAGCTTATAGAGTTTGGTGCATGTGTGGATCCTCTTTAAGAAAAAAATTTTTTTTTAAAAATTAAACATTTAGGTATGAAAGTGTTTAAGAAGATAAAAGAACCCTAAGAAATAAATTTTTAAAAACTGACAAATATCACAAACATCATGCAGTGCAGAATAATATTTTTATTATGAACTGCCTGGCACACTTTAAAATACTTTATAATTTTTAACTGCATTCTCCTTAACTATCTTCCATATGACAAAAATTCAGTACTACCCTTTCCTATAAAGAGAATTAAAAAACAGTCTGTCCTCTAGCATGGTTGATTGAAATCTTTTATTAATGACAATTTTGATCAGATGTCAACAAAAAACAAAATCTCCACTTACCATTTTAACCTGTTGATGACTGAAATCATTTTCTACCAAATGTCTTCTGCCTTCATGTATTTCAGGCCTGGATTCTCCTCCACTGTCTATATACATAGAGTATAGCTGAGCACCATGGGACATATTTTTATTGCAATACGACCTTTGGCACAGAACCTTCAAGGCACAGTGTTGAGTGAATTGGGAAAAGAGGCAACAGGACTATTCCTGGAAGTCATCCCCACACCCAGCAGCCAGGGACACCTTATAATACATGGCTGTCACTGTGAACAACATAAATGCATAAATGCATCTCATCAAAACAAAACCAAATATACCTTCAGGTGAAATTCCCCTGAGAACCCAAAATGTCTGAAGCTATTCCAACACTTCACTTCGAGGTGAAGTACAAAAGCAGGAGGTAAGAGAGATGGCCATCTTAACTGCGCATGACATATCTTACTTCTACTAACTGTATACAAACATACGATCATGTTGTGGTACAATGAGAAATGGCTGCCCAGAGGTTCACCATATAATGCCCAGGCCGTGCAAGTCACCTCAGATGGCAGAAGAGACTTGACAGATGCAATTAGACATTCTAGATGGGGAGATTCTCCCCATCTAGACCCAATGTAGGACAACTCCGAGTGATCATTCAAGAGCCAGAGTTGCCTGCGGGGTCAGCCACAGCGGTTGTTCCGGCCCTCAGTGTAGCTCAACCTCTCCCTCTGCTCGATTGTGCTTCCCTTTCTTCCCTAACATTCTGAACACTAAACTCTCAGGGTTTATTTCTTGAAGGACCCAATCTGTACTACCAATACACTACCAACTCTAAACTGTCCAATAAATACTAGCCGAGAGTTTATTGCGAGTAACACACAGTGCTGGCAGTCCTAAAAATATCATCTTCCTGAGGGCAGAGGCTTTGTCTGGTTTATTTATTAGCTATAACCAGCACCAAGAAGAGTGCCTCATTCCTCACACATTCATTCAGTCAATTGTGATGCAAAGCCTTTTACCCACCTGGGTACTTAGGACATACCAAGTGAATGAATAACCAAATGAACGGTTGATTTAATGAAATACTGAGACCACAGATGTGAACAATTTTAGTCAAATCATTTGAAAGCAAGTACAAAACTTCATCATGGCCATCCTCTTTCTCCACTTGAAGGTATTTTTCATTCTTTTCATTTTCTATAAATTATAGAGTTTAGGGTGGTCTACGTATACTCTCCTGACTGCCCACCTTATTCACTACCAGTGTTCCTCCATAATAATTATCTGAATAGTATGAAACATCCCCCTCTGAGTCCCACACAGCGTGATACCTAATAGGTATTTGTTGATTGATCATTTGTTCTGCTGATATTTCAGTTCAATTTACCTTTACGGTAGATCTCTATTTTCCTTTTGCTTCCAATCTTCATTCCAGGATGAATATTTTGAAGAGAATAAAACCATCGACTATGAGCTCCTTGACTAAGGATTCAGTCTTAGATATTTTTATACTTGCAGAGTCTCGCACAGCATCTGATATACAGCAGGTCCCCTAAATGGCCCCAAATTCAATCCTTCTTATGATGGTAGGGAATAGAGAAAGTTACTTAGTTTGAATGGCATTTTTGAATGGCATTTTTGAATTGCTTGTTCCTGGTAGGGAGGAGCATGCCCCCTGCAGTTAAGCAAATAATATTAATTGCTAACAGTTACAAAGTCCTTGTATTCACATCCAACACTGTACTAAGTACCATTAAGTAGATTATCTTCTCACAATGACCATATGAAATAAAGCTTACTATCATGTTTAAATTTCAGATGTATCTTAGAAAGTTAAAGCATCTTGCCTAAAATCAAATAGCTAGTCAGAGCAAAGTTAAGGTTCAATAGTCTGTCTTCAGACAATCCTTAATTTTCAATCATAGCAAGTTTCTTCAGATGACATAAATGTATTGTTCCGTAAGTGAATCCTTAGAATATCAAAAAGTAGGAAAAGACGGTAAAATTTGAATATACATATATACAGCTGACCCTTGAACAACACAACCTTGAACTGTGCTGGCCCACTTATAAGTGGATTTTTTTTTTTTAATAATGAAGTATTGTAAATGTATTTTCTGTTCCTTATGATTTTCTTCATTATATTTTCTTTTCTCTGGCTTACTTTATTTTATAAGAATATAACACATAACATATTTAACATATAAAATATGTGTTAATTGACAGTTTGTTATTAGTAAGGCTTCCAGTCAAAAGGCTATTAGTTAAATTTTAGGAAAGTCAAAAGTTATATACAGATTTTCAACTGTGCAGGGGGTTGGCAACCCTAACCCCATGTTGCTCAAGGGTCAACCGCATTAGGAATTACATGTCATGTTGAATTATTATTGATTTTACTCACTTCAGTTAATCTGGAAAATAAAGAGTTGGCTTCATTATGTCCACCCAGTAGGAGATACTGTTCAATCAGTTGATGATTTTTTTTTTACCATCTTAATTATCACCAGTCAATTGCCCTGACTTATTATAGGTTATTTTATTCACCAATTAAACAGACATTTATGAATGCCTACTGTGTCCAGCTCTACTCTATGTACCAGGAAGAAAAAAATAAGTTATGACTTTGCCCTCAAAGAGTGTATAGTCAGGTGGAGACAAAAATCAACATATAAATAAGAAATCACAAAAAATAGGACAAATGCCAGATTAGAGGCCTGACTGCTACAGAAGCACATCTACTCTATTTGGGTAGAGCATGGATTGAACTCAGAGAACCCTTCAGATAGGGGTCCACTTTAATTATGTCTGAGGAATAAATAGGAAATAAGTGGATAAGGGAATAGCTAGGAAGTACATTCTGGGAGCAGGTCGCAAGTTGAAGCTTGCTACAACACAGTATATTTAATAATATGAGTATTCACTTAAATAGTGCTTAAGGCAAGCGTGCATGGGAGGGGAGGTGACAGGATCCAGCAGGAGCTGGGGGGCCAAGGGCAAAAGGGTGCTGGATAAGTAGTTATAGGGCTGACCACGAACGCCTTGCACTTCACATCAAGAAGTTAAAATACTCTTTTGTCAAGAATGGAGACCCAGCAAAGAATTTAGGCAACTGATGACAGGATTGTTTTGTTTTCTGGTCTTTCTGAAAGATCGCCGTGGTGCCAGTGTGAAGGACGGAACAGAAGGGCCCTCAGGTGGGAAGCAGAGTTCATCTGGAGGTTATTACGGTGTACCAGCTCGGACATGGCATGTGTCCAGCTTGGACCTTGGCAGCTGGGCTAACAGAAGGCAGAGCTGCTGGACTCTGGAGGAACTAAGTACGTGGGGTGGATGTTTGAGGTAGCGAGGTTCCTGACTTGGACAACAGTTGACACTTGGTACAGAGGGGAAGGGAGAGATGATGACACAGACGGAGTTTAGGTGTTTGTGGGACACCCTGGTGGAGAGCTAATATTCGTGATAACTATAATCACTTACATAGCACTACTCCCAGCATTTCATATATAGTAATCCTTCTAATCCTTACACAACCTTATGAAAGGACCTGAAGCCCAAAAAGGTGAGGGACTCACATATGCTTGCCCGTTTGTAACGTGGGGGCTAGAACTATCTTCCAGAGCTTACACTGTATCAAGGGCTTTGGGAGCTTTGGAACCCTTTTCAGTAGGGGTGTAAGATTCAGATTGCTTTCAAGAAAGATCTTTCTGCCTGCTGTGTAAGGAAATGGCTACATGGGCAATACTGAAAGGAACAGCTGTGCTTCATCTAAAAGTTAACACAACTATAAATTGGCAGGACTGGCCTGACATGCAACTTGTATGATTTGGTACAAGGGGGCGAGGAGAACTTGACATGGAGCCAAACCCAACGCCCGGCTCAATATATACATGCAGTATATCTTAGTTTCCCCCCATCTATTTCCAATTTCCTTCTTTTCTCTTGCCTTATTTAAAAGAAAAAAAAAAAAAATCCCTGCTTGTATGCTCTATAGCACCAGCTCTCAGAAATGTTTGGCTCAGGAAAGGGCATGGACTCGCTTGGCTATATACACTTCAGATTAAAAAACACATAGGTGGCCGGTGAATCTCTGAACACAGAGAAGCTTAAATTCACATTCTCTGATGTGGTCTTTGCCCTGATACACACCCACACCCACACCCACCCACACACAAGGAAGCTTTCCTGAGCACAGTCTCAAAATATTTGCATGGGGCAAATGAATTTGGTCAAAACAATTATTTGGACAGAAAAAATATAAAACACAAAAAACATTTGCTCTAAGAGTTCTGAGGGATAATACTGACTTCTCCCAGTGGACCACAATCTTCCTTTGTTCCTCGATCTTGCCAGACCTCCCTTTTTGTCATTTTGCATCCTCCAGGTAAACCTGGTAAATGCTAAGACTTTAAAATGTTTGCTTTGAATACAAGCAGAATGTTTACTTAGCAGGAATGCTGTAACATGCTACCGAGTGGATAATATATTGTAGTAGAAATACTAATCAGATGTGTGGCAAGTAAAATCCATTAAGATGCTTTTTTTGTGAAGCATTTTATAGTGATAATATCAATATAAAATTATGTTACACTATAAAGGATCTTTCTCAAGCTTGTGCTAAATTTGCTGTTTTATGATCTTTAAACAATTAAAAATCTATAAAGGTAGAAACCTGATGTCAGTAATTAGTAAGATATAACTGGAATCGTTAACCTTTACCATACCTAAGCAGTTTCAAAATGTCCCCATATTTCAACACATTATTTTATTTGCAGATCTTTAATATAAAGGTTGTTTCTCTAATAAACAGAAGGAAATCATCTTATGACCAGTTAATAAGGGCCAGTAAGCATTCTGAAGAATGCAATCAAGTTTGTGATACGGGATGCTAATGAATGCTGTTTTGAAAATATAAAGCCTGAATATTGACCTCCTTCCAGAAACTCTGCAACACTTTTCTCCTTTCCTGGGACTAAGTACTGATAAATGCTTCTATTTACAAATGCAATTATTTGATAAAAGTTATTCACCTGCACACGCACACTTAGTTTATGTCATCTCTGAGATTAGTTTTTGTAACGATGTATTTTCTACCCACTCTTGGCATTTCTTTTATTTGAAATTAGGATCCCATGGCCTCATTCTCCAAGTACAGTTTTCTCTCAAAGGCAGGCACTAAACTCTTCAATCTGGGGCGGGGCGGGGGGGGGGGGGCTGGGAATCAAGAAGTTTTAGACTCATGAGTTAATAGCACAGGATCAAATCACAGAATCTTTTCTTCAATTGAAAATAAATCATCGCTGCCCCTACCCCAAGCTCCCTCCACAGAGACGATCACACTCTTTCCCTCAGTGACTGTTTATTATCTGACTGCTTTCTGCCTCTATCCAGGTTCCTTGCTCCATCCCTCACCCCCGTTTCAGTGCCTTATTATTAAACCGGATGTTCATGAATTCAGGGACGCAAATGCAACTTACATAATAACATAAATTCTCTTTACACTCCTCTGTGCCCAAAAGCAGGCCTGGCAGTAAATATTTTTGATTAATATTTTTAAAAAAGTTAGGATGCCTGGGTGGCTCAGTCAGTTAAGCATTTGCCTTCGGCTCCAGTTATGATCCCGGGGGGTTCGCGGATCCAGACCCGTGTCAGGTTCCCTGCTCATCAGGGAGTCTGCTTCTCCCTCTCCTCCCCACTGTGCTCTCTCTCACTATCTCTGTCTCTCTCAAATAAATAAAATCTCTAAACAAAAAAAAATTTTTCAATTAAGTGAAGAAGATTCTGCCTGACTGTCTTAGTCCGTGAAGAAACTGACCTTCATTCTGGCCCATCCTTGGTTAGGTCTGTGCAACCTTCCTTGGCCTCCCTTTTTTTTCTTTATTCTTCTCCCTATTACCCTCTGCTTAGAAGTCTAGTTGGGTTCAGGGAATTAGGCAAATCTGGTCAGACCCAACCTCTTCTTGACAGCTAATTAACCTTCCATGCCATTTCAGTTAAAGCAAAGTATTTTATTGATTGCTTCTCTGAAATTTGGATGGTGTTGTGCTCTTCCTGCAGAGGGTCAGTTCTGCCAATTCCTGCGTTACAACAACAAAGATGTTTCACACAAAAGATATCTGGGACCGGAAGTGAGAGGAAGTTTCTTGGCTGTCTAAATGGACTAATTTTTATCATAGCTTGCCCCTGACCTTATGTCTACATCATAAGCTCTAGGAAGACACATGCTGTCTATTTTCCTCAAATGCTCCACTCCCACCACTCTGTTGATTTTACTTCCAAAACATGCACAGTACCTCTCTGCCTTTCTCCACATTTCATGTTAACATCAGCAATTCCCTTATAGCTGAGCAACTAGGGTGCTGGTCTCTGGGTTTCCAGCTTAACTGGGCCCACTTTTGTCCACCTTCATCTTCACCCTTCCTCACGAGACAAGGAATCTGTGGGACCAAGTAATCCTACTACCACCACTACCACGACCACGACCACCACCAGCTACCACCACCCCACCCCCACAGGCCCACAATGCCAATTCTATATCCCTTTCCAAATGCAAGAGACCATGGAATTTCTTGCCCAGATGGCTGGATTGTTCACTGGCATGTGTGAGGTTCCTCATAGAGGGGTCAGAGCAGAAGGGGAAGGAGGTTGGTCAGCCAGAATCCTCCCTTTGTTCTCTTGCTCCAGGCCCAAATATGTGAAAGGTGGGCCTGATCATCTTAATCCCATTGCTCATGCATTCACCCTGTGCCCTCGTTGATCTCTCTGCTTCCACTGCTTCTCCCCAGCAGCCCCTTCTCCATACCGCAGCCAACCTGCACATCGGATCTTAGCATTTTGCTGCTTATAATAATCTATCTGCTTCCCATTGAACTCACAGTGGCCTCCAAGGTCTGGAAGATGTGGACCCACCCACCACCCATCATCCACCATTCTCTCCTTCACTCGTCACGTTCCATCCACAAGGCCTTCCTCCCCCAGCTCAGTCCTTCCTCAGAAATATTCCTCCCTCTGACCCAGATCTTTACACAAATGACTCCTCAGTCTTGTTCAAGTCCTGTCTTAGGGAGGCCTTCCATGACCACGCAACACTCAAAAACACCCCCATCACTCTATGACTCATCACCCTTATTTCTTATAGCAACAATCAATCACTATATTAAATTTTCACGTGTAAGTGTTCGTTTTGTTTTAATTTTCATTCTCCCTACTGTAAGGTGTAAAACTGCACACCGGTGATGGCCTCACCCATTGTGTTTATTGCTTTGAACAGAGTCTGAAGCATGGTAGCCATTCAATAAATCATTGTCAAATGAAAGAGGAGACAAGAAGAAAGAAAAGACAGGAGGGACGGAAATAGGACAGGGGCTGGCAGGGAGGGCTCTCTGCAGGTCTGTAATCTCCGAGAGGTAAAGATTAGCCCCTAGAAACAACCTACTGCCTCCTTATCCCCCTGTGCAACAATCAATGAGTGAAATCGGTTCAACTGTTAAACCAGGCAGGACATTTATCTATTGGAAGACTGGAACGACCAGAGACTAGAGTTGCCTTTTCCTAGTAACCTGTGTTAACTGAGAAATAACAAACATGAAAGAGGATTTACACAGTGCTTGGTCATCCTTTCCTGCCTCTCATTCTTACTTCCTTCATTTCACTTCTATGTCACAACCACTTCCTTAGCAGCAACATGGTCCAAGAGTTTCTCCAAAAAACTAGTCATTAAAAGGAAACTCGTATTTTTAAGATTTTATTTATTTATTCGACAGAGAGAGAGAGAGAGAGAGCACGAGCAGGGGGAGCAGCAGAGGGAGAGGGAGAAGCAGGCTTCCCGCAGAGCACGGAGCCCGATCCCAGGACCTTGGGAGCATGACCTGAACCCAAGGCAGATGCTTAACTGACTGAGCCACCCAGGTGCCCCAAAAGAAAACTCATTTTGCCACGATTTGTGCATTCATCAGATATTTATCAACCTTGTACTAGGAACTGTACTGGCATCTGATTTTTTTGTTTTTTATTCCCAAAGTCCGCATGGTTGTATTTTTACACAGGAAACATATACAAGGTAGCAATTAACTTACTGAAAAACACCATAAACACCAGGGAGGAAGAAGAGCATTGAGAAGAGCACCAGGCTAATAAGGACAACTTCCTAAGGAAGCCTCCACCTGCCAGGCAAGTCTGATCCTCTAGGAGACACGGCTCAGAATTCTGCATGAAACTTGGTGGAAAGAATAGTTTTAGGACTAACACCACATGGTAAGGAGCAGCAAGGGCTACAGTTGTGAAAATGTAACTGAACAAGGTAAAAAGAGGTTAAAAACCACGGGAGTGCTAAAATTGGACAGTAAGTGACAACACTTGAACATAGAACCTATTCCCGATGTTCCTGCTCTCTACCACAGTGCTATCAAGAGAAGACCAATAACCAGCAACATCCAATTATTTTGGAACTCCAATTTCTAACTTCAATTCTCATATTACTATCTTCAATACAAGAGGTTCCGTTCACAGGTCTTGGTATTTTTTCCCGAATCAGTAAGAATGTCAGATTTGTTATATTCAACAAAAGAAAGAAAAAGAGTGAGAGAAAAGTAATGGAAGCAAGGAGAAAGCGAGGAAGGAAATTTAAAGTAACGATTGCTTTAGCAGGAAGAAAACAGCACTAACAACAACAATGAAGAGAGGAAAAAAAAATCCAAAAAGGTGTAAGCCCCCGTCAAAAATAATAACATCTATGCAAGACTCTTCTTTGATCCCTGTTGGAAAGTTCAAATACAAATTAGTTACTTTTAATATTAATATCATTCTTAATATTGACTTCTTCTGTAGAAGTTCAAACTGAATATGTCAAGAAAAAAATTCACCCAAACCAACTTTATTATTCAACGTAAGTCACCATGACATCTTATTTTCTAGATACTGGAGTTAAACACAGAACCAAGAGCATCTGAG
Source organism: Callorhinus ursinus (assembly GCF_003265705.2). Classification (NCBI taxonomy): domain Eukaryota; kingdom Metazoa; phylum Chordata; class Mammalia; order Carnivora; family Otariidae; genus Callorhinus; species Callorhinus ursinus. The sequence goes on along the minus strand of NW_027397074.1, from coordinate 16,872,036 downwards.
GGATGGGAAAATGACAAGAAACACCTCCAAGTTCAGCAACAAGACTCCAAGTGTCTGTCAAAGTAGAATTTATGACTAAACGCTGTAAAGACAATGAGGAAGTAAATGCAGGAAGGGCATGGTTTTAAGTAAGTAATGTCACTTATCCATTCATTTGACAGAATTTCCTTTCGACAGCTAGCATTGTAGATATTACAACCCAAAATGTCTTTTACACAATTCTCCCACAAGAAACAGATTCTATTCAATTTTATAAAACCAATATATTACAATGCTGGTATGTTTATACCTAAATTTAATGGTTTGTATAAATAGACACAAATCTTTGATTTTGGTAATTTTAAAAATATGTTTTAATGCTACAAAAGGAACCAATGATTTTGTTAAGTACAGTTGATTTTAATGAAAATATATTTGAAAAGCAATTTGGCATTATCTTTTTTTTTAAGATTTTATTTATTTGATAGAGAGAACACAAGCGGGGATCAGGAAAGAGAAAAGCAGACTCCACGTTGAGCAGGGAGCCCAATGCAGGGTTCAATCCCAGAATTCTGGGATTGTGACCTGAGCTGAAGGCAGACACTTAACTGACTGAATTACCCAGGCACCCACAACTTGCAATATCTATTTTTTTTTATTATGTTACATTGATCACCATACATCATTAGTTTTTGATGTAGTGTTCCAGGATTCATTGTTTTCATATAACACCCACTGCTCCAGTCAATACGTGCCCTCCTTAATACCCATCACCAGGCTAACCCATCCCCCCACCCCCCTCCCCTCTAGAACTCTCAGTTTGTTTCTCAGAGTCCATAGTTTCTCATGGTCTCCCCCTCCGATTTCCCCCCCCTTCGTTTTTCCCTTCCAATACCTATTATATTTTAAATTTAGCAGCAATAACTCTCTTGGAATTTTTTTTTTTTGCATTAAAAGCGCACACACACAAACACACACAAATTGCAGCATTCTTCAGAGGAGAAAAAACAAAAACAATCTGAGGATCTATGTGTAGGTGAATGGTTGAAAAAATTGATACATCTATATTATGGAACATTATGGAGCCATTAGGAAGAGTGAGTAGAATCTATATCTATTGACCAGGATTGATACTCATATTTCTAACTAAAAAGCTGACGTTGGAGAATAAAGTTTATGCTGTTCTCCTGCCTTAAGAAAGCCTCAAACAAAATAATAAAATTTATCTACTTGTCTATTTATTTGTGAGCTTGGAGAATGATGTGAGGTGATACACTGTCAAAAGTTGTTACCACAGAAAGAATTAAGAGGAACTGGAGTAGGGATTAGTAACTTTTCTTCTATTCCTTTATCCTTTCACTTATTATAATAAGCAAGTCTTGTTAAATGATAAATGAACCCTATTTCGAAAAAGAAGGGAAAAAGTTACTAATTATTTTATTGCAAGATTCTTTTGCTAAGTAATATCTGGATAAAGATATTTAGTGTACCTTTAAAACATCAGCACTGTATTCAATATTAAACTTTAAAATCAGGGGCGCCTGGGTGGCCCAGTCTGTTAGGCATATGACTCTTGGTTTTGGTGCAGGTCATGATCTCAGGGTCCTGGGATTGAGTCTAGCACCCAGCTCACTCTCAGCAGGGGGCTCTGCTTGAAGAGTCTCTCCTTCTGTCCCTCCCCCAACTCATGCACTCAGGCACCCACCTGCTCTCTCTCTCTCAAATAAATAAATCTTAAAAAAAATACCTTTAAATCATCACAAGGAAGATTAGAGTGTCAAAAATAGTCCTGATGGATTAATAAAGTGACTCTTTGATCATCAGGGACATAAATCTAAGGCTCATACACTTATGATATAAGGAATTAGTTGTAAAACCATTACCCATAGAGCAAGCACTGGAATTTTGCCAATTTCCCATTCGAATTTTATTATAGATTGAAAACGGTGTGACTTTGTTTTACAGGAGAAATTATTTTAGACTACATGAGTATTGATTTATTTTAAGACTCTGCTTCCATGATTTCTATGCAGTAATAAACTATAATCCCATTTCATCTAGGATGGGAAAGGAAGTCTTACAGAAAGTTCATGATGCTGCATTAATGGATAAAATTTCGTATGTAAGTCCTTTGGTAATGATTATAAAAAAATTTTGGTCATCTCCATTAAATTTTTTTCTAAAATTTTAATCTGTCTTCTAAAATATCCTTTTAAATTCAAAGTATCAGCACTTTGAACCTGGACCAGCCAAGTTATGGTAGCATTCCTCGTTACTGGAAAACATTATTTCTCCACATGCTTATTTCTGGATTTAGTGGGAAACTGTCAACTGCTCAAAAGGAATTATATCCAGAGTAGTGTAGTTCCTGCAGTACATTTTTATATTTCTTGAAAATTGATACTAAAGAAAAAATAATTCATCAGCATTCTTATTCCTTCTGGCAATATCTAAATTAACCAGAATCCAGATTTTCTCAATCAACTCCTGATGTCTGCATCCTTACTTCATAATGATTAAATTTAGGGTTAAGTAATAATCACTGTGATGGGGTAATGGAGTTGTTAAAATGAGTCAGATATAATATCAGCTAATAAATGTTGAGCAATAAGCAATTTGGGGGATAAAGGGGCAGAAGCGTTTTCTAATTTGTGTGGTAGAAATACACACACTGTGGCCAAGATCAAGCTACCAAATATTTAAAAGACCAGGTGGCAAATGCCCCCCAAATTGAAATCAGCTCTTAGAAACCAATACAGGCCAGCTCCAGCATATCACTGAAGTGAGTTGTAAAATCATCTCCACATTCCAACTGAATCATGCTAATAAGAAGCAAAATGGCCATCTCCGTTTGGTGGATCATTGTGCTGAGTGAGCAAACTGGATTCTTACCAGTGTGTCCCACATAACCTGCTCATTAACCTTGTGCTGACCAAGGTGATTCCACATTCTTATTGTTTATATGGTACCTCAAAGAGTCCCAGAATATGATTATTAAGTATTCACATAGCATGATTATTAATGACATGATAATGACTAGTTTTACAATCCATAGAGGTGATTTCCATTGGGAAATCTGACTACAAGTACCTTTGACTCTTTACTGATAAACTAAAAATGCATTTCTATTTTGTCAGCAAGTATTTCATACAGAAGCATGCCCCTGAAACTGAAACAAAGGGCAAGGCAATTCGTCATAGAAATTGCTTATTTAAGACCCTACCTTGCTATCATTCTATCTTGAACTTGACCTTAATTTATCTCACAAAATCCACAAGAAGAGGTCAAGCAAAACCATTAGCTAATCCAGAGAAAGGATGTAATTAAAAGCAGTGGTTAGGGGATGGTGAGAAAGGTACTATAACAAGTTAAGGAGATTGCTGTAATAAAAAAACTTAGAATTTTGTCTATCATCTTTATACAATTTCATATTTCAAGATCACCTTTCAAAAAAAAAAAGATCACCTTTCAATCTAAGTAGTGGGCTTATATTCTAGTTCAGTTACCTTATTAAGAACACAAATTAAGAACTTACTTTTTATTATAATATTATCACTCATTTTAATAATAACAACAGTAATATGTTACAAGTGCCAATCACTATTCTTGGTCTCTCGATACACATTATCTCTAATATTTATGGTAAACCTGCCAGGAAATTATTATGTCCCCTCTGAGTAAGTGGAAGATATCTCAGTTTGGAGAAATCAAATAACATTTAAAATCACACAACTAACAAGTATCACTGCTGGGATCTAAATTCAGATCTGCCTATTTTTGATAGCCTGCACTATATTTTCCATAGTTTTTTAATAAAAGAACTTGTTTTGCATTACTGAGATTTGCCTTTGCTTAATGGCATTTGGTTGTCTAGATCACCCAAAAGTCAGACCTCCAATGCACCAATGCACCATAAGGTCCAAGACATGAAATTCTACAACAGCGATGTTTACTGTTGTTATGGAATTATCTGGGGAGGCTGATGCTTGTCAGCACAAGCGTTACTGTTTCAGTAATGTGAGATACAATCTAAAGCTTGGAGTTAACTACAGAAATTTAACACAACTTTAAACCTCAAAATAAAAGATAAAATTAGCTGTGTGTAAAAATTACCTGCCCTAAGGAATAGTCAGAAAATAGATAAGGTGAAAATTTAAGTTCAATTTAAGTTCATTAAGGTATCCAGGGTATAGTCTCAAGAATATATGCCTATGTCTAAATATATAAAACTATTAAAGTGAGGGATAAAAGTTATAATAAATGAATTATAATTGATCATAATAACCAGACTAGTGTCCTAATTGATTACATTCTACCTTTTGGACATACTTGCATTAGAATCACTCTCTAAGAGACAAAAAAATAAATAAATAAATGTAGCAGGATACCTCCAACATTTAGGGGACTAAGAACTATATAGGCAACCTCAAATTATCTCAAACGTCCTAGTTTTTTTTCAATTGGTCAAAATAGAAAGTCCAAACCAAAATTTACAAGATCAAAAACATTCCTTCTAAATCGTTTGCAATAACAATACTTTCTGATTCTAACAAATCTGAACACTTCAGGGAGATACATTTATCTAGCCACCTATCCATACTAACATCCACCTATCTAGACATTGTTTCAAACAACCATAGGAGAGAGGCCTTTATTCAGTTATGAAAACCCTATTATTCAGGGGCACCTGGGTGGCTCAGTCAGTTGAGCATCTGCCTTCAGCTCGGGTCATGATACGATCATGATTCGACCTCGATCAGGGTTCTAGGATCGAGCCCCATATTGAGCTCCCTGATCAGCGGGGAACCTGCTTCTCTCTCTCTCATGCTCACTCTCCCTCCTCAGTCTCTCAAATAATTATTTTTTAAAAAACCTATTTTTCAGCTTTTTACCATGAAGCATGACATTAGCAGCATGTGTATCCTATATGGCATTTATTATGTTGAGTGCATCCTTCGATACCTAATCTGTTGAGAGCTTTTGTCATGAAAGGATGTCTAATTTTGACAAATGCTTTTTCTGCATGTATTGAGGTCATCATGATTTTTATCCTTCATTCTGTTAATGCGGTGTTTCACATTTATTGATTTGCGTATGTTGAGCCATTCTTGCATCCTAGGGATAAATCCCACTTGATCATGGTATAGGATTCTTTAAATGTGCTAATGATTTCAGTTTGCTAATATTTTGAGGATTTTTGCATCTATATTGATTGGGGATATTGGCCTATAATTTTATTTCCTGGTAGTATCTTTGTCTGGCTTTGGTATCATCAGAATACTAATGCTGGCTTCCTAAAATGAGTTTCAAAGTGTTCCCTCCTCTTTGATTTCTGGAAGAATTTGATGAGGATTGGTGTTCCTTGGTAGAATTCACCAGCAAAGCTATCTGGTCCTGAGATTTTCTTTGTTGGGATGTTTTTGATTATTGACTCAATTTCCTTATTCTCTATTCATCTGTTCAAGTTTTCTATTTCTTTGTATTTCAGTTTTGGTAGATAGGTTTCTAAGAATTTCTCCATTTCTTGTATATTATTTTTTGTAATATAATTGTTCAATGTATTCTATTATGATCATTCTATTTATGTGTTATCGGTTTTACTGTCCCCTCTTTCATTTCTGATTTTGATTCTTATTTTCTTAGTTAGCTTAGCTAAAGGTTGGTCGATTTTTTATCTTTTCAAAAGCCCAGCTCATAGTTTCATTTATCTTTTCATTTGTTATTCTAGTCTCCATTTCATTTATTTCTACTCTAATCATTCTTGTTTCCTTTCTTCTGCTATCTTTGGGCTTAGTTCTTTCTTTCTCTGGGTCCTTAAGGTGTAAAGTTAGGTTGTTTATTTGAGATCTTTCTTCATTTTTAATATAAGCATTTATTACTATGAAATTGCTTAATATTGTTTTTGTTGAATTCCATTAAGTTTTGGTATATTTTTCCTGTTGATGCTTTAGTTAATTTGGCTTAAATATGTATATACCATCTATATCTCATAAAGTCTGCTCAGATCATTCTTCAAAAAGCAAAAGTAAACATGTCTTTAAGGTCATGTGGTACTTAGGCAAAAGTTTTAGGGGGCCAACCTTTAATAAATAAGCCTTGGATTTCACAGTAGTGGATATAACCGTAACTTCTAATTTTCCTATGGAAGGTGACAAGCAATTAAATTACAACTGGGGATATTTTAAGAACTCAGACAAAATTATTTTGTTGAATTGTTCATGTTTTCCAAAATGTACCAGAACTGTCTCAGAAACAAAATATTTAAAACCCTATTTATATTGATCACAGTTAGTATAAAATAGTTTGCAACATGTTGGCTTCCCAATTAGACCTTGATCTTAATCATCCTCAATCCCTCGAAATGAAATGAAATGAGATGGGATTAAACAATAAGACGTTCACACTTTGCAGAAAAACTGCTCAATTGCCACTGTCCTTAATATGAGCCATTATAATAAGGCTTAGATTCTCTTTGTACACTGGTTTTAGGATGTGTTACAGATCTCAAGTTTAAGAGCCACTTGTCTTGCCACACCATTCATTCTAAAAATACTTAAAACTGAGTGCCCTGTTTAGATTCCAGTAGTTAATTAGCATAAAGTCAGAATTAAAATCTAGGCCTCCCAATTGCCAGTTAATCTTTCAATCAATCAATATGGGTCAAAAGGGACAAAGTCAGGGTTAGCCTATGAAATGCAAAATTGAGTAAGATACTTTTTTTGTTTGAGTATAGGAGAGTCAGAAGGGCAAATCATTAAGTGATAATATAGTGCAATAATTAATACAAACCTGTCACATAATAGGAGCTACAAAATACGCAGAGAAGAGACCAAATAACTCTTTAAAGAGCTGGAGGTCATTCAGGATGTACAAAGATCTGAAAACAAGAGTAAGAGCTGGGATATGCCAAGAAGGTCAGAAGAGAGTCGACTGAGACAGGGAGCATGGCTAGAATATATTTATTCAGGAATGCTTTTTATGGACCCTTAAATGCTGTTGAAGGAACAGACATTAAAGAATGCCAAGGGACTTGGACTGAATTCTGTGAAATGGGAAAATGATCACATGCTTCAGGAAACACATCGGAGTCTGTGGTTCTAAAGTGCACTCTGGCCACAAAGTGGAGGCTGGGCTGAAGAGAGAGACGGCAGCTGAAGGCAGGAAAAGCACAAGCAGAGACAAGAGCAGAAAGGACCAAATTCAAGACTGAGATTTGTCTGGATACGGAAGAAGGCAGATGAGAATGGATTTCAGGATGACTGTCAAGTCTGAACAGTGGATACAAGGTGACACCGTGAATGGACACAGCATAAGAAGAGGAAGAAATAACCTGCAGGGTGGTGGAGAGGGGGTGACATTTATGTTTCTTCTAAGTCTGAGGCACCAGGAAGAAATGGAGATGCCTGGAGACACGGGCAATACACATTCTTGCCACCCACATTTGATGTCTTCTTTTCTATTAACTTATTTTAGCTCCTAATTGTCCCTTAATATGTATTCAGTGAAGCTGGTCTTATTACAAGGAGGTCGCTGACCCACTTTGGAGGGGGGCTAATGTGCTGAATTTAAACAACAATCCTTACTGTTCTTAAATGTTGTAGTTTTGTGAACACCTTCCCCTTAGCCGGATCAGCAGGGAGACAGAATCATAATTGCTTTTAACTATAAACAGCACAGTGCTTTTAAATATAAACCACAGTACATTTGTTAAAATGTGTTCCCATAAAGATTTATGGATTTAAAGAGTGCATTTGCAAAAGTTAATACAGAAGTCTTTTGAACAGCTTTCAGCGAGTTTCTTATCAACCATGACACTTTATGGCTGATGCTATATTATGTTTCTCAGTGAAATCGTTTTGGGCACTTTCATAACTAAATGTACTCTCTAACCCACTCCGAAATTTTTCCATTTAATTAAACAAAAATAATTCGGTGTTTGTAATTAAAAGTAGACGTTAGTTTTACTTTGCCGTATTTGAAACAATGAAGGTTGATGATGAACGATGATATGAACACTGCAGTGTTTAACTGTATAAAATTCACACTGAAGGCATTCTGCCTCAGGCTGCAAGTATTTGTGATTAAACGATAAAGTTGGAGCATGCAAATCTTTAAAATGACCCTCGCTGTATGTCAAGAAATTAACAATTTTTTCTTGTTTATCCTATTAGTATGCCTCAGAGAACGCTGGCGTTAATCAGGAGGAATGTCAGACAACTGTGAGTTGATTTAGAAGTCATTTTGTTTTTGTTTTTGTTGTTTTTAAGGAGAATCTCAAGTTTCTTCTTTTAGCATTCTGACTTGAATTTATTTTATAGCTATCTTGGTTTTTCATGTGAGTTTTACACATACAATTCCTGTGTGAAGAAATTTATTAAAACGGCATATTTTATATAATGGAGTATAGAAATGAATCTGCTATCATTTTTTTAGAAACAATTGAAAGTGTCTTGTGTATATATTGCATGCAGTAGTTTGCTACCTCTTACCAAGATTCTAAAAACCTGCTCCCATCTCATATCTCCACAATAGAAATATCATGTATTTTCATCTATGAAACAAAGTGGTTTTGAGAGATTTTTTTGCCTGAGAAGCCAGAGATGATCAAACTCATTCAGAAGCTCTAGATTTCAATGTCATCACTGATTCAATTGGGGAATCTATGAGGGACTAAAGAACTCAATAAAGAGAACACATTCCTACCCTATCCTTAAGAGGAAGGCCAGCCCTGCACTGGTCCCAAATTATTATAGCTGAAATCAGGGCTCATTTCACTTCGGAGTCTTTCTTCCCCCTAAGACTTAGAGAGATTGCAACTTAATTATGTAGGAAAACAAAGTTTAGAAATCATTAGCAACACAAACCCTTAAATATCGCTCAGTATCAGTAGTGAAAAATTTCATTTGGTAAACATTTTAAGACAAATTATTCTCACGATCTGAATCAATATCAAGTAGGTAAGTCCTACATCTTCTCCAAAGTGAGACAACTTTTAACAATTTTCTCTCTGAAAAATCCCTCAAGAAACTCCTCAAACAGGTTTCTTCCATCTCCCAAAGTTAGAGGTTTTCAGAGAGAACTTTCAGAAATGCCCTAACATTGCTGTATGCAGCAAGCACAAGCAAGTCAATAATAAAGCTGAGCCGCGTGCTCTTCCTGAATCCAGGGCCAAAATCTGTGTTCTTTACCTAAACTGGCTACTACCTAGAGCTGAGAACTAAACTAGAAAAAGCTTAACACCTTTCTCAGCCTTCTGTGATCTTTTATCACACTCAGACCCCACTGGTAGGAATAGTTTATTTAAAAAATAACTTTGGCCACCTGGGTGGCTCAGTGGGTTAAACACTGGAGTCTTTGTTTCGGCTTAGGTCCCGATCTAATGGCTCCTGAGACTGAGCCCTGGGACGGGCTCCATGCTCAGTGGGGGGTCTGCTTGGACACTCCCTCCCTCTGCCCCCTCCCCAACTCGTGCTCGGTCTCTCTCTAAAATAAATAAATATTTTTTAATATTAAGATAATAAAATAAAAATAAATTAATAAAACTTTGAATCTTAAGTCTTAAATACTCTAAAATTTATATTTAAATAATTTGATACATGAATTAAAATGGCTTGGTTCAAATACAAAAGATATCACAATCAACAGCTTTCTCTAGGGTGATGACATTATGTGCTGGTGAAACAACTAAAAGCAAAAACCTGGTGTCATAGGACAATGTTAACATTAAATACTAGGTAGTCTGTAACAGGAATATTAAATGGGCAGTTTTATTTTATTCCTAGTATTATTTTTAGGAGCCAATGCTAGCAGGCCAGTTTGAACGTAATTCTACTGAAATTCGGACCATGTCCATAGGACTCACACAGATTTTTTTTTTTTCATTTATTTTTTTGGGGGGGGAGGCTAGAATGATTTATTGATACCATCTGTCCTTAAATTTTCTTTAGGTTAAAATCTTGTCATCCATGTCATGTGGCAAGTAATTAAATATATTTAAAGCTCATTTTGCAGGAAAATATCAACTATACCCACAGGCATTTCAGAGCCTGACTGATGAGAGAATGTAGATGAAGCCTCACAGCAAGAAAACGATTTTGGTTTCCACGTCTTTGCAACAGAGAGCCAACTCCAGCTAATTCATGTCTGATAACTTCAAGCATATAGAGGTCACAGTACTCAACAAACGGAATAGCACCTCTTCGCTTAACAGCTTGGAAGTGACTCCGGCCGGGCCAGGCAGAGGCTACTTCAGACTCCCATAATGTGCTCAGCACGGCCAAGTTCACACAGCTTACTCTATTACACCTACTGTAGGAGACCAACAGAAAGTCAGGTGTCCACACTGTACTGTTGCAACATGTTGCCATGGAAAAGGCTTTTCTGTGTTATGCGTACATGCTAAGGTCTCAGTTTCTGTGGAGAGTTGATAAAAAACACGTACTCGTGTAGAATATATTCATGTGCCCCTTTTGAATGTCACACTTAAATAAGGAATGTGTTACAGTAAAAGATTTCCCTTCAGTTTTCCCTGGCCATAGATGCTTTTTTGAATTTCACTGTTGGGGGAGGGAGAGGGAGGAAGGAACTCACTACATAAATGACTGTACTTTCCTTTGTCAGACATTATTATTATGATTATTATTCATTGCTAATATTCACTGAGCTTATAACGAGTATTTAGAATGTGTACATAAATGTCTTATATGTAGTAAAACCTGCAATTCTCACAGTGGTCCCATATTATTGAATTATTAAAAATATAATATAAAACCATATTATTAAATATTCTATCCCAGTATATAAAACTACATTATTAACTATTAAATTTATTTAAATTATTTTAATCATATATAAATATTAAAAAGGGATTTTGTTATCCCTTTTTATGTTTGAGAATTGGAATAGAAGTGGACGAGTCAAAATTTCAGTCCAGGAAATCTAAGAACTATACATCCCAACATAGATCTCATTTTGCTTTGATTTTCAGAAAATTCAAAGTTAGAATTCAGTGCTCCTCAGCAGTGAGCATTGTAGGTGCCTCAGACTGTGTTTTGTTCTGTTGCTTTTAACTGGAATCCTGTGCTTAGTTTTACAATCAGCATCAAAAATTGTAGAGAGGAGAAGAGTTTCAAACCATAAATAACAAATGAGTCGTATATATTTGGAATGACTGCAAAGATCCTAGTGTATCGTTTTTTTTCCATATACTGTAGGTCCAATGTACTAACAAAATACAGTACTTGAATGTGTCCAGTATGCTTGAATCATATATTCATAGATTTTGGAATCTGCCAAAACTTTTTGCATTTTGAAATAGGACCATGCCAGCTAAGCAATATCTAGAAGCCTAATTGATTGTTAATTGATCAAGAAACTGCCTCAGGATAAGAAACACTAATCAGAAGCTTGTCACTTAAAGCTTCATCCAGAACACACACTTTGCTCCCAGACTTTAATTCTAAAGATTTATGTCTCACTCAACTCCTCTATATTCCATAACATGTGATACATACACATGCAAATTCTCCACTATTGTCAAGATAAAAAGCCAGTGAAGGTGATTAAAAAAATACACCATCTTGTTATTCTAATAACACAATTGGCTCCCATGGCAAGACATCAGAATTACACCCTGGGGAGGCTTTTGAACTATAATGAAATGAAATTAAACTCTATTCATTACTCGTGATGGAACCTACCAAAAGAGTTCTTTATTGAATTGCTTGTGATATTCCTGCTCACATAACATCCCCTCTGAACGGATAATTACAACAGCAATCATGTTGATTTTTTCTTTCTGAGCAGGTGGGTCTTTTCCAAATAGACTGTGCAATAAAAAATAAGAGATATCTGGTTTAGAACACTTGTTGAAAATCTGGGTAAAATCCTGTCTTCTAAAATACTGCTTTCACCATCCTGTTTCGCCAGAATGCTCATGCACATATAATCTCATCCTCAAAATGTAATTATCTATGGTGATGCTGTGAATGTACAATGTGCTGTTGGAGAGATTCAGTCCCTACAGTTCTCTAAATAGAAAATTTATAAGGGATAAACTATCAGGTCAGAATTTTGTATATGATGAGAGCAGGTAGATGGCTGAATCATCAATAAATTATGCAAGGATTTCTTAATTTCATTTTTCTGAGAAGTGACATAGAACAAAAGAAGAAACAATGTTTTCAAGGATGCTGCATTATATTCACTGGATGTGATTTGATGTAGTTCTTTAACAATATTTTTCTGCAAATCTTTCTGATTATAGGGCAGAAACTGCCTGCTACTAATCTATTATTTCCAATCTCCACCAAACCTAGTGCATGTGGTACTCAAGAAATGCTTCTTGAATCTATTAAAAAAAATTTTTGAAATAACTTGGCTGGATTCAATGTCAAATAGCAGAGATATGAATATGTAGGAAGAGATCAATTGTATTTCAAAAATTATTTAACATATTTTATATATTTTGTATGTGGTTTAAAAAAAGAATAATAAACATGTATTTGTAATTGCTGATGCTATACTAGTGACCAGTAATGCTTAAAATGATGCAGTCAATGATGTTCATAATTAATTCCTTACCTAGCTAATGGTTGTCATAACTGATATTACTGAAAACTTTTGAGGTTCAAAACAGAAGGGCTTCTCACCGCTTATTAATAAATTTCTCTTCACTTCCTTAATTTATATTCTTAACCCTAACCCTAACTACTTTTTGGAACAGTATTTCTTTTTTTTTTTTTTTTTTTTAAAGATTTTATTTATTTATTTATTTGAGAGAGAGAGAGAGAATGAGAGATA